>NC_135970.1:4180587-4480587 GCF_053455715.1 Rhinoraja longicauda
CATATACCCACCACCCTCTGTGCAAAAACATTGTCCTTCAGGTTCCTATTAATTCTATGCATTCAATGCAAATTAATGCTATTAATTCTATCCCCTCTCACCTTAAACCTATATCCTCTAATTCTTGATTCCTGTACCCTGGGTAAAAACTGTGCATTCACCCAATCATAGAGTCATAGAATCATAGAGTGATACAGTGTGGAAACAGGCCCTTCGGCCCAACTTGCCCACACCGGCCAACATGTCCCAGCTACACTAGTCCCACCTGCCTGCGTTTGGTCCATATCCCTGCCTATCAATTCACCTCATGATTTTATACACCTCGATAAGATCACCCCTCAGCCTCTTGTGCTCAGGAGAGTCCAAGCCAGCTCAACCTCTCCCTAGGGCTCAGCCCTTCAAGTGTTGGCATCATCCTTGTAAATCTTCTCTGCATTTTTCCATAATTTGTGCCCAATTACACATTACTCAGAATTTTTGTGCGCTCAAAAATGGATCACAATATGCCATATATCAAAACTGCGATATGTTTATATTAACAGCAGAGGCCCAGAAAGCCATTAGAGAAAGTTCGGCATACATGGAGTCTGTGGTGATGGTGACAGGAGGATGGGAGGTGATCTTATAACGGTGTGTAAAATCACGAGAGGAATAGATCGGGTAGATGCACAGAGTCTCCTGCCCAGGAGACTCTGTGAATCGAGGACCAGAGGACATAGGTTTAAGGTGAAGGGGAAAAGATTTAACCGGACTCTGAGGGTACCTTTTTCACAAAACAAATGGTGGGTGTATGGAACAAGCTGCCAGAGGAGGAAGCTGAGGCAGGGACTATCCCAACATTTAAGAAACAGTTAGACAGGTACATGCAGGGCCGTTTTTACAGCATTATGGGCCCCCGGGCAAAGCAGTGTACTGGGGCCCCTACCGTTACTCTCCCCCACCCCCCCTTTCCCTACCAGCCCCCCCCCCCATCGTGCCGGCGAAAAGCACTTACCGAAAAGCACTTAACGATGGACTTAGGGTGCTACATTGTTGCGAAAAGCACTTACAGATCGCTGTGAGAAGCACTTAGTGACTGAAAATGTTGCGAAAAAAGCACTTATTGAACCTACATTTTTAAAGTAGTATTTATTTATTGCAAGTCACTTAACATACACAGATCAGCATGGGGCCCCTATGCTCGTGGGGCCCCGGGCAAGTGCCCATCAGGCCCATGCGTTAAGACGGCCCTGGGTACATGGATAGGCGGGTTTGGAGGGATAAACCCAAGGTGGGACTAGTGTAGCTGGGACATGTTGGCCGGTGTGGGCAAGTTGGGCTGAAGTGCTTGTTTCCATGCTGTATCACTCTATAACTCGATGATAGGGCAAGGCAGGCAGTGCAGGCATGCAGATGGATCGCCAGACTGTTGTTTAAGTCAGCAGATCTCTGGCACGACGTTCTGATTGTTGACAGATTAATTGTTGGCTTTGCATTGAAACTGTCCCGTATTGGCACTGTTCATCGCTAATTAGTAAGAAAAAGGTTTGTTTTGTATCTTTCTGTGAGTCATTCCTATCATTTCTCAATGCTTTGTTCCATTACTAAATTCTTACAGCACTAATCAATTCAAAGAGTATGGTATCTATAAAATAATCTAATATTGGGAGCACAACAATTTATTATTAAATTAACTAGTGCTTTTTAGAATTCTGAAAGCTAGAAGTGCGCGGGTATTATTTTCCTGTATTATAGATATTCTGCCGAGATCCCTCCCGAGGGATTTCTTTATAACCGCTTCTGTTAATCTGAAACGGACACATTCATCTTAGGGCTGTGATCAAACATTTTGGCACCGAAAATATTTTATAATTAAACCTAAAATGTATATCCAGCTTTTCAGATTATTTGCTTTAAACTTCCTTTTGCTAACTAGTTTAAATCTGGCATGTCACCAGTGTGTGTGTGTGTGTGGGGGGGGAGTTTTAAATGGGAAGAGTTTCAAAAGGGCTGGTGTTTAATGGAAGCCATTCCCCCAATCCACTGAGAGCCACAAAATAATATTTCATCAAAGTTTTATGATTTCATGATTTGTTTTCTCTTTCTATAGGGAAACACCTAGCCTCCACCAGACAACATACAAATACCATCAGGTCCAAGAACACCACAGTGCCTTGAAACACCAGCCCTTTTAAAACTCTTACCATTAAATAAGGGGTAGGTCATTTAGAACGGAGATGAGGAAAAACTTTTTCAGTCAGAGAGTTGTAAATCTGTGGAATTCACTGCCTCAGAAGGCAGTGGAGGCCAAGTCTCTGAATGCATTCAAGAGAGAGCTAGATAGAGCTCTTAAGGATAGCGGAGTCAGGGGATATGGGGAGAAGGCAGGAACGGGGTACTGATTGAGAATGATCAGCCATGATCACATTGAATGGCGGTGCTGGCTCGAAGGGCCGAATGGCCTCCTCCTGCACCTATTGTCTATTGTCTATTGTCTAAATCTTTCAATTTCCACTTTCTTTTTACAACCTTTACTGATGGCTTTGAAGTTTTTGAAGTGCCCAGCCAAATATCTTTAATAATAGCTTCTTGTATTTTCTCTATGATAAGGGTTACAGCTAGCAGATGCGTTGCCTCGCAGTTGCAGTGACCCAAGTTCAATCCTGACCTCTGCCGCTGTCTGTGTGCAGTCCACACATTCTCCCTGTGACTGTGTGGGTTTCCTGCAGGATTTCCAGATTCCACCCAAAGGCTAAAGACATGTGGGGCAGCAAGGTGAGTGGCCGCTGCTGTGAATGACCCCTCGGGTGGATAGGTGGTAGAACTCATGGGACTGTGCGGAGACGATGTTACAGAGATAATTAGTGAGGGAATGGAATTTCTTTGGGAGCTAGCATAAATTAGATGGGCCTAACGTCCTTCTTCAGTATACCAAGGAAATGGAACAATTTTGGCTGTTCCAAACAAAATCAAGGAAAGTGATGTGCAGTAAATTCTGTAAGAAAATAACTGCAGATGCTGGTTCAAATTGAAGGTAGACACAAAATGCCGGAGTAACTCAGCGGGTCAGGCAGCATCTCAGGAGAGAAGGAATGGGTGACGTTTCGGGTCGAGACCCTTCTTCAAACTGAAGAAGGGTCTCGACCCGAAACGTCACCCATTCCTTCTCTCCTGAGATGCTGCCTGACCCGCTGAGTTACTCCAGCATTTTGCAGTAAATTGTGGATACACGTGGCATTTTTTATGGGGTAATTCAGTGAGTGATTATCAAGTGCACCATTATTTGGTGCGATGACCCTGAAAGAACAATTTGTGAGGAACATGCTTTTGATAGTAAGTAAACAATCTAACAGATGATTTGACTCTCTGAAAGTGGGCTGATATTTTGACTATGGCTGAGAAATACATTTATACAATGCCAACAAAAGTGTCACTATAAAGTAAAAAAGTGCATTAACGCTGATTAATCGGACTTTACTGGCTTCACCTCGTACTAAATGTTATTCCCTTATCATGTATCTATATACTGTAAATGGCTTGAATGTAATCATGTATTGTCTTTCCGTTGACTGGATAGCAAGCAACAAAAGCTTTTCACTGTACCTTAGTACACGTGATAATAAACTAAACTGTAACTACAACTGAAGCTAGTTTAGCAACATGCTCTCTCACTTCTCCCCCTCTGTGATTCCTCCTGCCCTCCAACTCTCTTCCTGTCTCCGACTACATCCTATCTTTGTCCCGCCCCCTCCCCTGACATCAGTCTGAAGAAGGGTCTCGACCCGAAACGTCACCCATTCCTTCTCTCCCGAGATGCTGCCTGTCCCGCTGAGTTACTCCAGCATTTTGCGACTACCTAATTTTGTGCAAGTTTCTTTATAAATCAACACCAGTAAGTAATTCACATTGGCTGTTTTATGGATGAGATTTTTGGTTTTCAGCATCCAACTCAACAAATAACATCAAAAAAATGCCACACCCAAAATTCATCTTGTGGATCCTCTCATCTTCATCCGTCTGACCAATGACAATCACTGATTACTCTCTGAGGGCCTGGCTTTTATTAACAATTGAGACTCAAAAGCAACATTAAGCCCACTAAAAAAGACACAAAGTACAGGAATAACTCAGCAGGTCACTAATTACTGCATTAAGCACACAAACTCCTACTCATGCTACACAATCTACACACTAAACACTTTACACACACTATACACTAAACACTCTACACACTAAACACTCTACATTCACTACACACACTACACATTCCACATGCTAAACACACTACAACATTAAACTCTCCACACTATACACTCACAAACCCTGCATTCCTAGTCATGCCACATACTCTAAACAGTCTACGCACTTTAAACACATGAAACACTCACAGCTTACTCTGCCAGCCCTGCTGTCACAGGGAATAGACAATAGACAATGGACAATAGACAATAGGTGCAGGAGTAGGCCAATCGGCCCTTCGAGCCAGCACCGCCATTCAATGTGATCATGGCTGATCATTCTCTGAACTGACACTGGCACTCACAGGACCACAGGAAGTGTACGGCATACCAGCACCCAACGTCTGATGGTCACCCACATCTCTGAATTACACCTCTGAGGAGCTCTGGTCTGTGAGCAGTGAGGATCTCTGAGGATTATTGGGCCTGTGAGGAGTTTGACGACCTCTATGAAACTATTCTTCCACAGACTACGCTTCCTTTAGGTGGTACTCACAGTCTTCACAAAATCCCAAATGCAAACATACCTGCTCTGCTCTGCTCTGCTCTCTCGGACAAGGCAAGGTCACACCAAGTGCCAGTGTTCCTGACGCGAGCACTCCATGCGTGTTGACTGACGTGTCACCCACCTCTGTCCACCTGGTAGAGAGGTGGCATCAACCTCGTTCAACCTTACAGGAGCTGACTGATCGGCCACAGCTATGTTTCTGTATGACAGACTTCCCCAGAGTGCAAACATGGTGATCCGAAATAAAAACCTAAAACGTGAGTTCCCCCAAACACATCATCTCACTCATGTCAGGATCAGATTTCATTGTCATTGTTCTGATCAATATTGTCCTACCCCCCTCACCATTAACAATACCCATTTTATTGTCATCTGCAAACGTTCTAATCACATCTCCTACATTCATACCCAAATGTTTAACGTCTGCAGTGGGCAGGGTTCACCAGCACTGAACCGTGGGTATACAAACCATCCCCTCACTGTCACCCTCTGCTTACCAAGGCAATTTTGGACCTAATTTGCCAGCTGGTATTGGATCCCATGGGCTCCTAGCCTTTTAGTATCGTTTAATTTAGAGATACAGTGCAGAAACTGGATCTTTGTCCCACCGAGTCTGCACTGACCAGCGATCCGCACATTAACACTATCCTACACACACTCGGGACAATTTACATTTATTCCAAGCTAATTAACCTGTAAACCTGTACGTCTTTGGAGTGTGGGACGAAACCGAAGATCTTGGAGAAAACCCACGCAGTCACAGGAGAACGTACAAACTCCGTACAGACAGCACCCGTAGTCAGGATCGAACCTGAGTCTCTGGCGCTGCAAGCGCTGTAAGGCAGCAACTCTACCACTGCACCATCTCTTTTCCACCAGTCTCCCACGTGGGAATTTGTCAAAGACCTCACTGAACTCCATGACTTCATTAATACCATTTCCCTCATCATATTTTGCTTTCTCTTCAAAAAATGTGATCAAGGTTATCATAAAGATCTCCCTTCAATAAAACCACGCTTTCTTTGATTTATTCCTGCCATTCCAAGTGCAATTTAATTCAGATCCTTGGAATTTTTTCCATAGAACATGGAAAAATACAGCACAGGACAGGCCCTTCACCTTCAGCCTACAATGTTTATGCTGAGCATGATGCAAAGTTAAACTAATCTCATCTGCCTGCACATGATCCATGTCCCTCCACTCCACCATGGATTGGCTACAGTCTCAAATGAACCTCTGTCTACATGGGCTGAGCTCCCCTCTCTGCCCTCTGTATGACCTTGTCCTCCAGACCTGACCTTCTTGGTGCCTCCATATCCATTGCCCTCAGCTCTCACATTCCCACTGACATATCTCCACTTCCCTCTCTTCCCTTGACATTCCCCTTAAAACCTAACTCTTTTGCCTTGCGTCTGGCACCCTTCTCAATACCCCCATCACTCCCTTCACTCGTTTGACTGATTATGCTACTGTGAGATTCTCTTACCTTAATTAAATTTGTCAGAGAAATGTGAGACGTTGCTGTGAACAGAATCCACACAGTGAACACATTAATAGATAAAATATCACTATTAAAACACAGAAATTAATGAAATATCAACACAAGCAGGCATGAAAAACTTGTCCAGTCTTTCAGAGCATGGGTCTATTTTGGCATTAATTGGACATTGAAAGTTTATTTTTAAATGTAGTGCATTTCCTTTCTGTGTTGTTCCAATCCGTGTTGTTACCTTTATTGCCCAGCTCCAAGCTATTAAAAATCACAAGGATGTTTCATGGGATAGAAGCCATTGGCACCCTTAAGGTGCTAAACTTAAATCTATTAGACATTTGATTCTGATTATATATAACCAAAAATGCAGCAATAATCTGACCCATACTTGAATCCACTAATGCTTTAAATAGAGAGGAAGGAGGTTCCTAAAACAACTTACTTTGAATTATAATATTGGTGACTGGCTTTTGTATGTGGCACAGAAATGTGGTCACAAACCAACCATTTACCTACATCTTTGAGTGCTATTTGCCTCAACAGCATGTTCCCTTTGGTTATATATTTTCCCCAGTACATTGACAATGAATGGAAGTAATAAAGAATTAATTTGAAACAAAACCCTAAGTTTATTTGCTCACAGGCAGAAACCACAGCAGTGCAATCTTCTTCAAAATATTTTATGTAGTCTAATAATGCATCACCATCAAACGATGGGTAATCAAGTCATACTAAAGTGTGACTGAATGAGCCACAGCAAATGGCAGGAATGGCTGATGCACCATGCAGACTGTCGTTGTGAGTGTGACCTGTAATTTACTGTGTTACACAAGAGAGATCACAGACCTATACCAGGCTCTCCAGCTGAACTGGAATGAGCACATTTAACTATGTAATCAGCAGATTCAGTCAGAGCAATGAGATTAAACAGACTTGTGCTGCCTGACTGGATCATTCTGTGAAACGCCTTATTAGTGAACACAGTGGGTTTTAGTTTAACTTTAGAAATGCCCTTAATAGGCTAAAAAATTGAAAGAGTGAATTAGGCTTTACATTATAAATTAACATTACTACCCCAATATATCTTTCAGTTATACATTATGTAAACAGTATCTTAAGAATATTTATTTTATACATGATATTTTATTTTAGTCATGCTTATTCATTTTACTTATTAATAAATGTTTTGTATCCTACACGGAGAATATATCTCTCGAGAAAATGCATGTAACAAAATAACAGCCTTACAAACGATGAATCCATCGACTTCAGTACGTGATACAGAGGACCAACCACTTGACTAAAACGACAAGGCCATTCCCATTAGAGGTTTATTGGGTTGCTGGAGTTATCACTGCAGGTTATGGAAATATGAATTTCATGTTAGCAAGAACATGAATGTAAAATAAATGAAATTTGCTTCATTAGAATACCACACAAATTTCAGCAATCTAACAACTTAAAGGAACCCAATATTGCAACAAAAATCACTTCCACAAAGATTTTTGATTAAAAAGTCACATTTTACCATTGGAGAATTGCAGATTTCTTCCTTAAATGTCCAACACATCCACTCTGGTAATAAAGTTTTATTTCAGCTGTGGATCTTGAGGTCCTTAATCATATGATTTTTTAGTTTTTGGTTCAATAAAAAGTAAACTTAATCTGCTAACAAAATGCGTGGGGAGGAACTGCAGATGCTGCTTTAAACCGAAGACAAACATAAGAGACTGGAGTAACTCAGCCGGCCGGTCAGGCAGCATCTCTGGAGAAAAGGAGTAGGTGACCTTTCTTCAGAATCTGCTAACATATTCTTTAGCCTGTGGAAGTGCATTTTAATGTGTGCCAATGGTGTGAGTTGTGAAGCAGAGTTTAAATGCTCACAAACTACAATGGACATTATGAGTAGGAAGGAATTGCAAATGCTGGTTTAAACTGAAGATAGACACAAAATGCTGGAGTAACTCAGCGGGACAGGCAGCATCTCTGGGGAGAAGGAATGGGTGACGTTACGTGTCGAGACCCTTCTTCAGATTGGACATTACACTTGAAAGAAAAAAATAGAGCTAAGATTAGGTTGAAATAGAAAAATGACAGCATTATAATGGATGAAGAAATAATAAAGATATTTTTAAACACAGCTCAAAGCTATCAAAGTGCCAACAATTCAACAAGTGTTTTGCATCTTATTCGCTAAGGAGAAGGACATGGAGGACAGTGAGATCAGTGTGGAGAATACTAATATGCAGAGATAGTTTGAAATCAAGGAGGAGTAGGTATTGGGGCTCTTGAAGAGCATTACGGTGGTTTAATCCCCAGGCCTGATGCGATGTATTCCAGGTTATTACGAGCAGCAAGGGAGCAGATTATGGGAGCTTTAGTGAAAATCTTTGCATCTTCTTTAGCCACAGGCAAGGTCCCAGTAGCTAATGTTGTTCCTTTATTTAAGAAGGGAAGTAGAGAGAATCCACAGAGTAATAGATTGGTGAGCCTCGTGTCAGTGGTCGGGAAACTGTTGGAGATGACACTTTAGGATAGGATTTAATCCGATTTGGAAGAGAATGGGTTAATTAGGGACAGTCATTATGGCTTTGTATGCTGATGATGAAGATCGATGATGATAGGGCAGTAAATAGATTACATGGATTTTAGCAAGACATTTGAGGAAGTCCATTGTCGTACACACAAAAAGCTGGGGTAACTCAGTGGGACAGGCAGCATCACTGGAGAGAAGGAATGGGTGACGTTTCGGGTCCACTGACACGAGGCTCACGATCATGACCTGAAACGTCACAGAGGGAGGGAGGGGGAGGGGGAGAGGGAGAGGGAGGGGGAGGGGGAGAGGGAGAGGGAGAGGGAGAGGGAGAGGGAGGGGGAGGGGGAGGGGGAGGGGGAGGGGGAGGGGGAGGGGGGGAGGGGGAGGGGGAGGGGGAGGGGGAGGGGGAGGGGGAGGGGGAGGGGGAGGGGGAGGGGGAGGGGGAGGGGGAGGGGGAGGGGGAGGGGGAGGGGGAGGGGGAGGGGGAGGGGGAGGTGGAGGTGGAGGGGGAGGGGGAGGGGGAGGGGGAGGGGGAGGGGGAAGCGGAGGGGAGAGGGAGAGGGAGAGGGAGAGGGAGAGGGAGAGGGAGAGGGAGAGGGAGAGGGAGAGGGAGAGGGAGAGGGAGAGGGAGAGGGAGAGGGAGAGGGAGAGGGAGAGGGAGAGGGAGAGGGAGAGGGAGAGGGAGAGGGAGAGGGAGAGGGAGAGGGAGAGGGAGAGGGAGAGGGAGAGGGAGAGGGAGAGGGAGAGGGAGAGGGAGAGGGAGAGGGAGAGGGAGAGGGAGAGGGAGAGGGAGAGGGAGAGGGAGAGGGAGAGGGAGAGGGAGAGGGAGAGGGAGAGGGAGAGGGAGAGGGAGAGGGAGAGGGAGAGGGAGAGGGAGAGGGAGAGGGAGAGGGAGAGGGAGAGGGAGAGGGAGAGGGAGAGGGAGAGGGAGAGGGAGAGGGAGAGGGAGAGGGAGAGGGAGAGGGAGAGGCTTACTTGAAATTAGAGAAATTAATATTCATACTGCTGGGCATACTGTAGGTAATACCCATTAATCCAGGTATCATTCTGGTCAGAATGATTCTGTTAAGAATGGAGAAAAGGTTTACCAGAATTCTGCAGCAAATCAGTAGGTATTAGCTATTAGTGTGTATTAGCTATAAGGAGTGGTTAGATAAACGGATTGTTTTCTCTCGAGCTTTGGAGGGGAGCATGTTTTTTTACACAGAGAATTGTGTGTGAGTGGGATGCACTGTTCCGGGGGGTTGGGTGGGGTGGTGATGGTGGCAGATACTATAGATATATGGCCATTTCAGGGGCTTTTACAGGCTCGTGGGTATGCAGGGAAGGGAGGAGTATGGATCACGTGCAGGCAGAGGAGATTAGTGTAGCTTGACATCATGTCAGCACAGACTATGTGGGGCAAAGGGCCTGCTCCTTTGCTGTGCTGTTCCTGTTGGACGTTCTATGTTCTAACTGCCAATGTTCAGTGAGATTGAAAGAGCTAACTCCAATTGACAATGGATACATTCCATGTCCCTTTACTGACAAGAACTTTTGCATAAATATATGTGGTGTCCATGGGAACCTTGCAGCTCACCTCCAATGTTTTTTTAAAAATCATATTTTCTTCAGTAAAAATGTAAGCAGTCTCTTTCAGAGAACTAAGAGTTAAGGAACATCCCACTTTAGCGATAGTGGGAACTGGCAGATGATGACATGTACTGACAAACATGCACAAACATCCACATCCATTTACTCGAAATGAACTTTCACGCGGTGCAATGTATCATGTCGACACAAATAAATGACAAACATCAAAAGCCTCAGTCGGTAATGGGGTTATTACTCAGTATTAGTGTACTAAACTCAGCTTTATCTTCATCTGGAAACATTACCTCTGAAATCTTTTACTAACACATGGAATCATGAGTAATTACCTTTGTTTGCGTGGATATTAAAGGGGCTGCTTTTAAATTGGTGTCAGAGGACACAAAATATACAAACACAACGCTTAAATGGATCTGCTATTCCCTGCTGACACCTTTAATATGGAACCACTGAGAATCATTTTTACATATTTCAAACAGGCCTCCAGGATTAATTCAGCAGAGTGCAGCTAAACAACCAACAAAGCATTTCCAGGTTCTACAATTATTAAATGGTGCAGCGGTAAAATTCTGATTCCTCACTAATTCAGAGATCTCTATTGAAAATATATATATATATAATTTTGAAAAGAATGAGGATTTTCTTAATTTCTATTTGTGATATTCATATTTCAACCAATCCAATAGTACACCCATTCACACATTTGAAGACTGCAAATGCTTTTCAAGATGACAGAAGCTATTCTTCCGATTTCACTGCAAGATGTGTGTGTATATAATTACAATCCACACAACAGCAGACAAAAGTCATGTTTCATTGTTTGCTCTGAAGCATAAAAGGTTTACTTGGTAGGTTACTTTTATTGCAATCGAGGTGCTGTGTAACAGTGTGTGGTCAGGGTGAAGCATCCTACATTTAATGTGCAACAGTTATGTACAATGTAAGTTGTAGATGGTCTGGACAACAGAGTCCACAGACTAAATACAATGAGCAAACTCTGAAGGCAGTTACGTTTAGGGAGATCTATAAAGAAACACCGGATCTGAAAAAATCACTACTCATTAACTTTCACAGCATCGGGAGTACACCATGATGTGAACAAAGGAAAGTGTTTGAGTATTGGTACGTTGAGAATGACTCTAAATTCCTTATCCTGACCTTGATGTCACCACTGGTAGAAATCATCAAGAATTCAGAGTGAGTTATTTGAAGCTCCTCATGGTAAAAGAATCATGACTTGCCATGCATCACTCAGACAGAAACAAGTTATTGTCCACATAAGAACTACCAATAAATGTTCACTGCCGACTAGCAATGGTGCATTGGCAGGATAGAGATGCACATGAACCCTTCATCCTTGGGCCCTGCATTCAGTTGGGTTTGTAAGAGGAAAGGTTCCCTGTTTTGTTGTATGCGTCTAAGTTGAATTATATCAGGTTTATCTGCAACCAGATCTATTTCAAAGTTGGCAGTTGAATAAATCAAAATGTCAAGTCAAGTGAAGTCAATTTTATTTGTATAGCACATTTAAAAACAACCCACGTTGACCAAAGTGCTGTACATCAGATCAGGTACTAAGAACGAACATACAATGGCACACAAACATAACAGCACATACATAAACAGTTCACAGCGCCCCCTCAGAGGGCCTCAAATGCTAGGGAGTAGAAATAGGTTTTGAGCCTGGACTTAAAGGAGTCGATGGAGGGGGCAGTTCTGATGGGGAGAGGGATGCTGTTCCACAGTCTAGGAGCTGCAACCGCAAAAGCGCGGTCACCCCTGAGCTTAAGCCTAGACCGCAGGATAGTCAGTAGCCCCAAGTTGGCCAACCTGAGGGACCTGGAGATAGAGTGGTGGGTTAGAAGATTTTTTATATGGGGGGGGGGGGGGGGCAAGCCCATTTAGGGCTTTGTATGTGAATAGGAGGAGCTTGAAGTTGATTCTGTACTGTACTGGGAGCCAGTGGAGAGAGGCCAGAATCGGGGTGATGTGGTCCCTTTTACGGGTACCCGTCAGGAGTCTCGCTGCGACGTTTTGGACCAATTGCAGGTGGGACAGGGATGATTGGCTGATCCCAGTGTATAGGGAGTTGCAGTAGTCTAGGCGGGAGGAAATGAATGCGTGGATGATTTTTTCAATGTCATCAAAATGGAGGAATGGTTTGAATTTAGCTATGGTACGAAGCTGTAAGAAGCTGGCTTTTACCACAGCGTTGACTTGCTTGTCAAACTTTAATGCAGAGTCAAATATCACACCAAGGTTTTTGACATGCGGTTTGACTAGGGAGGATAGGCTTCCAAGGCTGCTTGTTATCATTTTGATGGAGTCAGGGGGACCGAATAGAATGACTTCAGACTTGCTCTCGTTTAGTTGAAGGAAGTTCTGTGCCCTCCAAAATTTTATGTCCTCTAGGCCGTGCATGAGGCTGATTAAATTTGACCGGTTGTTGGGTTTCAGGGGGAGATAAAATGTGCAAAGGGTGAGAAATGAGGGGTGCAAAAGGGGCGGAGAGAGAGAGGACAGGGCAGTATCCTGCTTGGTTTTGCTCAAGAAGATGTGGGAACAAATAGCTGCAGAGGTGGGAGTTGTGAACAGAGCTCCAGGAACAGGATGGTCGAGCAGCAACAAGTTTAACGATTGTTGTGCACATTGCCAACCTTCAGATGGCAGCTCCAGCCACGTACACGGATCAGGAGTTCACTGACTTACTGTGCACACACACACAACGTTCCTCCATAGCAATATTGACACCCACAGCCCACACTGCGCAAGGTTCATCCACCCCAGACTTCAGTGATACACTGCAGCTAGCATTAACAATGTTATAGTCGGACAGTTAGCATAAAATCAGAGCTTTGTGAAAGGGAAAGACCATTTGACTGATGTCTTAGTAATCTTTGAAAAAAGTAACTTGTGATGATAAAGGAGAACAGATGGATGGATCATACATGGCTTTCTGGAAGGCATTCGAGAAGGTGCAAGATCAAAGTTTATTGTGGGAAATAAAAGGTTGTGATGTGGAAAGTCAAGGGTAGACAAATGGTGCACAGCAGCACAGGCAAGAATGGGTCATTTTCTGCTTGACAAATTCAAACATGTGATGTGCCACAGACTCTGTGGTTGGATCATAAACCTTTACAGTTTATATAATGATTTGGATGTAGTTTACTGAACTGGCTGATGACACAGGATAGGTGGGAAAGTAAATTGCAAAGAGGATGTACAGAGGGGGGTAGGTAGATTGAGTGAGTGGAAAGGATTTGGCAAATGGAATATAATCAAAAATGTAAAAGGACACATTATCTAACTGGTGAGATCTTGGAGAGCTCTGAGATGAAGAAAGAACCAAATGTCCAAATTAGCAAAAAGCTGATATACAGGTAAAGCAAGATATGAAATATCATGGTTTATTGTTGGGATATCAAACACAAAAGTAGAAGATGTGAAGTGCTGGACAAACTCAGCGGGTCAGGCAGCATTTCTGGAGAACATGGATAGGTGATGTTCTGGGTCAGGATTCCTCAGGCCGATTGCAGGAGTGGAAGCTGGGAAAGAGATGGTGGGACAAAAGTAGAGAATTATGATTCAGACATTTTAGCTTGGGCAATGGTTACATTTCGTCTATTCAGCCATTTTAAAGATATTAATGAAATAGAAGCAGCCCAGTGGAGCCAAGCCAACCTCCTAGGGTCCCTGAAGAAAGGTCCCGACCCAAAACATCACCCATCCATTTTCTCCAGAGATGCTGCCTGATGCGTTGAGTTACTATAGCACTGTGTATCTATCCTAGGTTGACTCGTCTTATGGTTGATCGAGAGAAGTTGGAATCCTACAGGAATTTAAGAAAGAGCACGGTGGAACTTGTTTGAAACATATCAGATGCAATGTTGTAGGAGAATCTAGAACAAGGAGTCACACATTGAAGATAGAGATAAGGCAACAGTTTTCTCTCAGATGGCAATCAAGTCAAGTCAAGTCTACTTTATTTGTCACATACACATACAAGATGTGCAGTGAAATGAAAGTGGCAATGCCTGCGGATTATGCTGAAACTACAAACAGAATAGAATTTTTTTTTTAAAGAAAAAAGAAAGACACAACACAAAAAACAAATTAATACAGTAAATTAGTCCCTGGTGATATAAGAGTTAACAGTCCTGATGGCCTGTGGGAAGAAACTCCGTCTCATCCTCTCTGTTTTCACAGCGTGACAGCGGAGGCGTTTGCCTGACCGTAGCAGGTGGAACAGTCCGTTGCTGGGGTGGCAGGGGTCCCCCATAATGTTGCTGGCTCTGGATCTGCACCTCCTGATGTATAGGTCCTGCAGGGGGGCGAGTGTAGTTCCCATGGTGCGTTCTGCCGAACGCACTACTCTCCGCAGGGCCATCCTGTCCTGGGCAGAGCTGTTCCCAAACCAGATTGAGATGTTGCTGGACAAGATGCTTTCTACAGCCCCAGAGTAGAAGCACTGAAGGATCCTCAGAGACTCTGAATTTCCTCACTGTCTGAGGTGGTAAAGGCGCTGCCTTGCCTTACCCACCAGTGCGGCAATGTGCGTTGCCCACGTCAGATCCTCTGTGATGTGGACTCCCAGTTATTTAAAACTGCTCACCCTATCCACAGTAATCCCATTTATCTCCAGTAGCGTGTCTTGTTCTCATGTCTTGTTCTCGTGGGGCAGTGGAAGGGGAGCCTTTGAATGCTTTAGAGCAGACAGCGGGAGATAGATTCTTGAGAGCATGAGGTTGAAAGGTTACTGTTGTAGCGGGGAATCTGCAATTGAGGTTAGAGTCAGACAAGCCATGGTTTTCCTGAAATGGCAGGCATAGCTCGACGGACTAGGTAAGTGACTCCACTCCTAATTGGTGTGTTTGTATTTAATACCTAACACTGGGGACTGACATGCTGGAATTAGAGAGAATCTGGATTCTGAAACCAGACTGATGAGCATTTTGTCTTTTATTTAAAAACTGAAGTTGCGAGCATGAACTCTAAGTGAAGAAAATTTGCTCACAAGAGATATATACGAGACAGTCACATCCACCATGACTTTCTACCCATTAACGCTAATGATCAGAAAATTACAGAGGTGTGCACCTGAATTTCTGGCACGTGAAGGTTTCTTCAGAGAGCATTGACCATAAAATTATCTCTTTAATGTATTACTCCTAGACATCGCATCATTGAGAGATTCATTTAAGGGTTCTCATGCATAAATAAGGAACTTTAATAGTATCCAGATATATGGAAAGAACTACATCTTAATTAAAGTCTCAGCACATTCTGAGGACACCTCAAAGTGTTTCACAATTAATTGAATGTCACAGTTAAAATGCGGTGTTAGTCACATCACCTCTGATTTCCACCGAAAATATCGTTGCCACCAACTGCGCGGAATGATCATCTAAACTGCAGAGTTGGCTCAGAGAATGACTCTATGACAATGATTTATTCCTGCTGAGTTTCCATGTGTCTTTTGGACTGATGTTCAGTGGGGGAATGAGTCAATCATGGAGACAATGGCATTTCCAGCATTTTCTTTTTTTCTTTTGGATTTCAAGCATCTGCAGGTTTTTGAGTGAAAGGGTTGACTAACAACCAGCACCTGATATTGTGGCAGACATTCAACAACGCGGCAAAACACTTATTCCAACAAGTTATCATGGGCGGAAAGCATCGACAAGTTGAAAACTACCTCTTGCTGGGACTTATTGGAGTTGAGGTAATGCGCCATCATGGTGACAACCTATAGAACCAGCCCAGGGGGAAGGAGCAGCAATTCGGGGCAGTTGTAAGAATGTTTATCACACTAATGCTTCAAAGGTTCACATTCACAAAGCACGAAGGGTGGTCAAGAAGGCTTAGTCTGAAGAAGGGTCTTGACCCGAAACGTCACGTATTCCTTTTCTCCAGAGATGCTGCTTGACCGGCTGAATTACTCCAGCTTTTTGTGTCTATCTTCAAGAAGGCTTTTGGTACATTGGCCTTCATGAGTCATGGCATTGTGTACACGTGCTCCTGAACGTATGATGGGGTTGCGTTCCTGAGAAACCCATCGCAAACTGAAAATATCGTACTTCAAAATGCATTGAATACACGTGATCACGTGGCCGGAAGCGAGCGGTGGGTCGCTGCCGTTTGCACCATCGCAATGTCGAAATATCGCAAGTCGAAGCATCGTGAGTCAGGGAGCATCTGTATAGAAGTTGGATGTTATGTTACAATTGTACAAGACATTGGGGAGGTAACATCTGGAGTATTGTATTCAGTATTGGTCACCCTGCTCCAGGAAAGATGTTGTTAAGCTGGAAAGTAAGAATGTCATTGTTCTATCTGGGACACATGACAATAAAACACTTTTGACTCTTGAAGAGTGCAGAGGGGATTTACGAGGATGTTGCCAAGACTTAGGGACTGGCGCTAGAGGATGAGGTTGGGCAGGCTAGGACTTTATTCATTGGAGCACAAGATGCTGAGGGATGATTTTATAAAGGTGTATAAAATCATGAGGGGAGTAGAGAGGATGAATGCACAGAGTCTTTCACCCAAGATTGGGGAACAAGAACCAGATTCGTACTGTAGGTTTAAGGTGACAGGACAAAGATTTAATAGGAACCTGAGGAGCAATATCTTTTCACAGAGAGACATTTAGGTATATGGAACAAACTGCCAGGAGTACTTTGGAGGAGTACATGAACAGGAAAGGTTTAGGGAGATATGGGCAGGTGGAACTGCTGCAGATGGGGCACCTTTCATAAGTTCATAAGTTCTAGGAGCAGAATTTGGCCATTTGGCCCATCAAGGCCATTCAATCATGGCTGATCTATGTTTCCCTCTCAACCCCATTCTCCTGCCTTCACCCCATAACTACTTACTAATCAAGAATCTATCAATCTCTGCCTTAACAATATCTGTTTACTTGGCCTCCACAGCCATCTGTGGCAGTTAATTCCATAGATTCCCCACCCTCTGACTAAAGAAATTCCTTCTCACCTCCGTTTTAAAGGTACGTCCTTTTATTCTGAGGCTATGACCTCACGCTCATCATATCATCCAGTCATTCCTGGGATCATTCTCGTAAACCTCCTCTCACATACCCCTCTCCAACGCCAGCACATCCTTCCTCAGGTATGGGGCCCAAATATGCTCACAATACTCTAAACATAGTCCGATCCGTGCCTTAGAGAGCCCCAGCATTACATCCCTGTTTTTACATTCTAGCCCTCTCAAAATAAATGCTGACTTTGCATTTGCCTTCCTACTACTGATTTGACTTGCAAAGTAACCTTTTGGTAATCCTGGTCAGCATTGGCAAGTTAGGCCAAATGGCCTGTTTTCGTGCTATATGAGCCTATGACTGCCTTTCACAGGAAGGCTGCACGATGCTCCCGCTATTTTGACACACCATTTTGCCACGGTCAGCATACATGGTTGGCTAATTGAGGGGCAACTGTGCCAGCGATTTGCGTGTGATCTCGGCCTCTGTGACAGCATGGCCACTCCCCCAGAGTGAGGCAGCTCTGCCAGCCCTGGCAACTAAAACCTTCACCGATACTGATACCAGAGCCACGAAGCAATTCGATGACATGAAACAAAGCTTCTGCTGCAACGCTGATGCATTGCACAGCAATGCAGCACTGGTACATTGCACAACACTGCTGCTACATTGCATGACACATTGCACAGCACTGCTGCACTGGTACATTGCACAACAGTGCTGCCACATTGCATGACACATTGCAAAGCACTGCAGCACTGATACATTGCACAGCAATGCAGCACTGGTACATTGCACAACACTGCTGCTACATTGCATGACACATTGCACAGCACTGCTGCACTGGTACATTGCACAACACTGCTGCTACATTGCATGACACATTGCACAGTACTGCTGCACCGCAGCACCGCTACATTGCACAGCACCGCAGCACTGGTACAATGCACAGCAATGCAGCACTGGTGCAATGCACAACACTGCAGCACTGGTGTAATGCACAACACTGCAGCACTGGTGCAATGCACAGGTGCTGGTGCTGCAATGGGAGCTGACCTGTGTTCAGACGATGCATCGTGGTTGAGGCTTTGTGCCATGGAAGGGTTCTCAGCTTCATGTAAAGTTCTGTCCAAGGCATCTGATATGGATGCCCAGGCAGGCTGGACATTGCCCCAAGACAATGATCATGTCTACCCCTCCCCACCGAGTCCTTGGCTGGAAGCCCGGTGCACAACCTGGCTCGCGGGGAGCCGCGAGTGCCGCCCACCTTTGTCCAGTGCCCTCCTAATCTCTCCCAGCAGAGGGCAGCATGCGTGGCGGTGAGCTGGTGAACGCGGACACCATTTGTTGTCCCTTTGGTACAGCATTGGACTGACGTGGGAGCACAATGGTCGATGGAGGACCCTCATTTTTAACGTGGTGTTAACTTGTTTGTGAATTAAGTGACAAAAGTGAATCTAACGTGAAACTTTTTCAAACTTTGGACCTCGTTGCTTTTAAAAGGAAACAAAAAAACCCAAGTTGCTGTAAACTGGCACAACTGTTGAGAATATGAATGAAAGGAAAGAAATAAAAAACATGAAAAAAGAAAGAGAAAGAGAAAAAAAAGGAAAAGCAAGAAAATAGAAAAGAAAAGAAGGTGGCTGGAGAACCATTGCAGGGAGCTGGAGGAAGAACAAATGGTGAACATTTGATGAACAAATGGGAGGCTGTAAGACTAGACTTTACACTAATACATTATCCCCATTATCCAAATGCCTTCCTGATTTTTCCTTCCAAATGAATCAATGGTAGAGAGCGAGTTTGGCGTATATGGGATCTGTACCTGGAGTCCTGTTCTAAGCTTTGCCCAGCAACCATCTGCAAGTTTTACATTTAAATCTGCACACTTATGATGGACAGAAGTCCATCATAAGTGGATGGACCATCATAAGGTGATGGTCATTGAAATGACTTCGTCACGGTACATTTCTTTCCAGGGACCAAAAATTAATTTCCACAGTTCTATCTAAACTGCACCCGAGGCTCGCAATAGCATGTCTAGACCAAAGATAGACACAAAATGTTGGAGTAACTCAGCGGGACAGGCAGCATCACTGGATAGAAGGAATGGGTAACGTTTCGGGTCGAGGCCTTTCTTCAGACCGAGAATCAGGGGAGAGGGGGATACAGAGATATGGAAGGGTAAGGTGTGAAAACGAGACAACAAAGGGGACGAATATATAGGAAAATGTAGAATAGATCATTGTTGGCGAGGGGAAAGTGACAACGAAGCAAACCAGTGTCACCAGCATCTGCAGTTCCTTCCGACAGAAGATTTCTAGACCAGTCAGGATATAGGCGCATCCCTTAACATGAGTTACATTTTGTCTAGGAAGGAACTACAGATGCTGGTTTACACCAAAGATAGACACAAAAGGCTGGAGTAACTCTGCGGGCCAGGCAGCATCTCTGGAGAAAAAGAATACAGTAGATGATATTTTGGTTCAAGACACTTCGGTCTCTATTCTTTTAAACTATTAACGTCGCTAACCGATTCCTTTTCTCCAGAGATGCTGCCTGACCCGCTGAGTTACTCCAGCTTTTTGTGTCTATCTTCTGAGTTACTTTTTGCCTGCCACGTCGATCCCGGACCTTTGTAACTTATGGTTCTCTATAAATTGAACAATTTCTATTGATCTTCCATGTGAATTCTCAAATTACTCGCTATCAATTTTGCACTAATTACATATTTCTGTCCGTGCCTATTTGGGAAACTATCTCCATGTGTCTCAAAGTCCTGAGTTATTAAACACAGGTCAATGTTTGAAAGTTGTGAAACGAAGTGGCTGCTGGGATATGTTCTAGCAATGGTGTGTTGCAATGGGCACAGATTGGGACACACAGCATTCATTGGACACACATCAGGCCAAGTAGATGAGAGGGGCTTGGTGTTGCCCTGCAGTACTGTTGTTCCCCTCCACCAGCAAGGCGTTGTTCACCAGCTTCACTTAAAGAAACACTGAACTTAACACTTCACTTAAACGCAAAATGTAGTTTCTGTGCAAATGCAAATCAACTTAATTGTAGTTGCTTGATATTCCTGGTACTCTCTTTTCTCCATGTATGGAGCAAAATCGACATACATTCATTGGTAGAAGCAGACTGAGGCGGAAGTGACTGAGATGCTGCCTGAGATGACAAACTCACACCAGTGATCCCAGGGAAAGGCAAAACCCAAGTAAGGTTGAGTCGGCTGGGACTCTATTCCTTGGAGCGCAGGAAGATGAGGGGTGATCTTACAGAGGTGTATAAAATCATGAGAGGAATAGATCGGGTAGATGCACACGGTTTCTTGCCCAGTGTAGGAGAATTGAGGACCAGAGGACATAGGTTTAAGGTGAAGGGGAAAAGATTTAATAGGAATCTGAGGGGTAACGTTTTCACATAAAGGGTGGTGGGTGTGTGGAACAAGCTGCCAGAGGAGGTAGTTGAAGCAGGGACTATCCCAATGTTTAAGAACCAGTTAGACAAGGTACATGGATAGGACAGGTTTGGTGGGATGTGGGCCAACCACAGGCAGGTGGGATTAGTGTAGCTGGGGCATGTTGGCCGGTGTGGGCAAGTTGGGCCGAAGGGCCTGTTTCCACGCTGTATCACTCTATGGCTCTAACAAATGTAGTTTAGCTTAAGATATTTTGCAACATCACAAATTGAGGTATAGTAATTAAAACGTGTTCATGCTTTTTATATTGTGTCGATTATGTATCAAGGAAATTGTCATTATCATGAAGACAATACAGTGGTTGATTTTCAAAAGTTTGTTTCATTGTAACTGTTGCAGCAAAATAAAGATGTTACATTTCACAGGGGAACGGTGGGAGAACATTGTCCGATCTTTGAATTAAATGATTGCACGTAAAGCAAAAATACTAGATGAATAATTTAGTATCGATTGGTGATCTTCACTGTCCCAACCACTATGAAATTGCGTTACATGTTTAACAAATTAATTAACTATTTGCTCGCAGACATTATTTTGATGTTTACCACAGAAAACCTGTTCTGGTTGTTCCGTCGAGCCAGGGTGTTTCTGACCAACTACAGATGAATCTGAAGTGACACCTATGGACAAGTGCAGGAATTGAAACCAGGCAATCATTTTACAGTTTCCTTAAAAGTTCTAAAATAACAGCAGAGTTTTGGCTTAGTAATACATGCATGTAAACCAGTACATACATGTAAACTAGTGCACACACGTAAACTAGCACAAACATATAAACGAGTAATCACATGCAAACTGGTACACACAAGATATACCTGTACATGTATGTAAACCAGTACATACATGTACACTCATGCACACACATAAACCTGTATAGAAACATAAACCAGTTTAGATACATAAACCAGTACACCCAAGGAAACTGGTACATGCATGTACATACACGTAAACTGGTACACACATGTAAACCTGTATACACATGTAAACTCGTACAGACATGTAAAGTGGTACATACTTGTAAACCAGTAAGTAAACTGCTACTCATATAAACCGGTACATGCATGTAAACCGGGACACACAAAAACTTGTACATAAACCGGTACATACATGTAAACTGGTACACACACATAAACGGTTACATATACATGTAAACTGGTACACACATATAAGCTAGTACACACATGTGAACCAGTACACACATGTAAATAGTATAAACACGTAAACCATTACATATGTGTAAACCAGCATGGCCAATAAAACTAAAGTTATTTTTTGCTGAATTCATAACAGATTTCTTTCTATTTAGCAATGTATTTGCATTAGGCTGTGCCTTAAATTACAAATCTTGAAGGATCATTTCAAAGATGACTTGCTGAGCTGAGACGTTACTGTATCTGCCACCTCTTGCTTCCTGAGATATTTACAACACACGGTAAAGACATGGACAAAATACTGTGCATTCCGTCGTTCAACGTAAGCATAAAGGTTTTGTACAAAAACAGGCGATATCAACAAATCAATGGTTGCTACTTTTGATTCACAAATACTCGCCACATGGCCTGTTTCCATGGAGCCAGTTCGGAGCAAGTGGTCAAAGCAACGCAGTCGGGACGGGCTGAGGACAAGTCGCAGCCCCATGAGGAGGTCGGGCCTGCCTTCTGGCTGCACGTCACACCCACCATCCTCATCTTTGGACACCCTGTGCGTAGGGGAGAGGGCAGGGCCGAAGATGTCCTGGTTGGGTTGCTCCTGGGCCTGGCCAAGCTGGCCATCCGCGAGTCACGGCGCCAGGCGGAAGAGGGCTCTGCCCGAGCCGGCTGCCTGCCCCTTTTCCGGGGTTACATCTCCGCCCGGGTGGTGTGGAGAGGGACTACGCGCTGTCCACGGGCACGCTGGGGGATTTCCGGGACCGCTGGGCTCCGCGGGGGATTGGATGTATCCTGGATGGGGATTGTAATATAATTGTATAATAGTTTCATTTGGTATATTTGTTTGTATAATATTCTGGTGCTGGGTTCTGTTTTGTTTTATTGCATTGTAAATATTATTTTTAAATAATTGAATACATTTTTTGATATATATTTTTAAAAATGAGGTTTGGTCAGAGCTTCGAGGTCGGGTCGGGCTGAGGACAGGTTGTGGTGGACGCGCCTCATCGCCGAGAACAAAGGGGAACCGGCGTGGGGGGGAACGTAGAAGGGATGAGTACCTTTTGTAACTTTGTCGGCGCCTTTGTGGTGACTCTTTTGTGTTCTTTGGATGCAAAATGTGTTCTTTCTGCCAGGGACCCACCAAGAGTCCAGAACACTTCCCTCCTTTGATCCTGGCAGAGGAGGCAGCTGAGAGATCCCGTTGGCACTCGCACATCCTCTGCAGGTCGGCGAGGCCGGTGACCACGAGGAGCACGTCATCAGCGTAGGCCGAGAGGACCACCGCCATGTCCGGCTCACGTAGAGCCGTGCCCATCAACCTCCTCCTCCGAAGACTCAGGAATGGCTCCACGCAGATGGCGTTCTCAGCGTCACCTGCAGTTCTCCATATGCGTGATGTTTCTCCGTGTGCGTGATGTTTCTCCGTGTGCGTGAAGTTTCACTGTGTGAGTGACGGTTCTCTGTGTTCGCGATGATTCTCCGTGTGCGTGACGGTTCTCCGTGTGCGTGATATTTCTCCGTGTGCGTGATATTTCTCCATGTGCATAATGTTTCTCCGTGTAAGTGACGGTTCTCTGTGCACGTGATGTTTCTCCGTGTGCGTGATGTTTCTCCGTGTGCGTGATATTTCTCCGTGTGCGTGACAATTCCCCGTGTACGTGACGGCTCTCCGGGTGCGTGACGGCTCTCCGTGTGCATGATGTTTCTCCGTGTATGTGACGGTTTTCCATGTGCGTGATGTTTCTCCGTGTATGTGACGGTTTTCCATGTGTGTGATGTTTCTCCATGTGTGATGGTTCTCCGTGTGCGTGATGTTTCTCCATGTGCGTGATGTTTCTCCGTGTGCGTGATGTTACTCCGTGTGCGTGATGTTTCTCCATGTGCATGATGTTTCTCCGTGTGCGTGATGTTCCTCCGTGTGCGTGATGTTTGTCCGTGTGTGTGATGTTTCTCCGTGTGCGTGATGTTTCTCCATGTGCATGATGTTTCTCCGTATGCGTGAAGGTTATCCCTGTGCATGACGGTTCTCCGTGTGCGTGACGGTTCTCCGTGTGTGTGATATTTCTCCATGTGCGTAATGTTTCTCCATGTAAGTGGTGGTTCTCCATGTGGGTGGCGGTTCTCCATGTGCGTGACGGTTCTCCGTGTCATTAGCACTTCGTGTACATGGCGGTTCTCCGTGTGCGTGACGGTTCTCCGTGTGGGTGGCGGTTCTCCGTGTGGGTGGCGGTTCTCCGTGTGGGTGGCGGTTCGCTGTGTGCGTGGCGGTTCTCCGTCTGCGAGGCGGTTCTCCGTGTACGTGGCGGTTCTCCGTGTGTGTGTGACGGTTCTCCGTGTGTGTGACGGTTCTCCGTGTGCGTGGCAGTTCTCCGTGTGCGTGGCGGTTCTCCGTGTGCGTGACAGTTCTCCGTGTGGGTGGCGGTTCTCCGTGTGCGTGACGCTTCTCCGTCTGCGTGGCAGTTTTCCGTGTGCGTGGCAGTTCTCCGTGTCATTAGCACTGCTCCGTGTGCGTGACGGTACCCCAGTTCTGGTTCCAGGGCATGATTTTCACAGTAACCAATCCTGTGTGATTCTGAGCAGTGATGATTAGAATTGTTAAATGTTCCAATTATCTAACAAGCTAAATCAAATCAAAATCTGGCAAGACCACATTTTGCGTAAGCTAATTCCCAAGTAGACATCTAGTATGCATCTGCTGAGAGCTGACTGCATCCATGGCAGAACTTGGTTGAATATGTATGTCTTGGTTCTACGAAGGTAACAAACAAGATGAAGCTTCTTTAAATCCAGAATGAATTAAATTATGCTCCTTAAACATTCAAATGCAGATGACAGCATTTTCAGATCACCATACATTAATATCCGATTAGATCATTTCTGACAACTTTTCACTTTAAACACAAGCTTTTAAAAGAACACTTATTCTCCTGGGTTAACCCTAATTGCAGTCATATTTAAATGAGGTTCTTTATTACAATTGCAAATATCCCAATCACAGAAGCCATCAGAAAAATGGGAAATGTCAGGCAACGACGGATGGAGCTTGCTTTGAAAATGTCATCCATTGTTTCAAGTGCCTTTTACTCCAGCTCTGACTACTTACTGAGTTTCAAAAGCATTTAGTCAATGTGACAGTGTTCCATTTTGATGGCTAACATAATACGTATTCAATGTAGATCATTTATTACCTTAATATGCAATATCTCATATAATTTAACATAATCTTCACAAGATTCAATTATATCTACTTAAAGCTTTACCACAGGTTACAACAGCTAGTCAGTGCTATAGATTTATTTAATTCACCTATCATTAGAGAATCATTCTATAATTATTGACAACATGGATAAAAAGCCTTTGAGAACTACAAAGATAATTTACACGACAAAAATATATTGGTTTGTTACTTTTCAGCTAATTTTGCTTATTGCAATTAATTATGTCAACATTTAACATTAAAACGTATTTAACATATCCCATTTAATGTTGCTGTTTACAAAATTACTGACTATTATACTTAACATGCATCTTTGGCACAGGTTATGTGAAAGTTTCGATAATAAGTCCAAAATCCAACGTTCTATATTTTATTGCAAGCACAGAATATAAACCCCATTCTATATTGCTGCTGTTTTAGTTACCATCATAGTTGCTGTTCGTAGACTCAGGAAGTCACCTCATTAGCTTCTACCTTAACAGTGTGCTCAGTATATGGCTTTGCACGACCACCAAACAGCAGCGAGTAGAAACATTGCAAAACCTTTTTTTTTTTTTTCAAAAATATTTATTCAAATATTAAAATAATATATACAATACAATAAAACCAAAACAGAACCCACCACCAGAATACTATACAAACAAATATACCAATTGAAACTATTATACAATTATATTACAATCCCCATCCAGGATACAACCAATCCCCCGTGGTGCCCAGCGGTCC
The DNA here is from genome assembly GCF_053455715.1 of Rhinoraja longicauda. Lineage (NCBI taxonomy): Eukaryota > Metazoa > Chordata > Chondrichthyes > Rajiformes > Arhynchobatidae > Rhinoraja > Rhinoraja longicauda. The sequence goes on from NC_135970.1 coordinate 4,206,506, forward strand.
CTGAAATTCCCCAGGGTGCCCGTGGACAGCGAGTAGTCCCTCTCCGACACCACCCGGGCGTGGATGTAACCCCGGAAAAGGGGTAGGCAGCTGGCTCAGGCAGAGCCCTCTTCCGCCTGGCGCCGTGAATCGCGGATGGCCAGTTTGGCCACATTGCGAAACCTTGGCCAGGAGACAGCTGGAAACTTAGCTAGAGGGGTGGCATCTGGACAGGCTGGTGTGAGGGTTAGTACCTGGTGTAGGGTGAGAGAGGACAGGTGTATGGTTTGCAATGAGGGAGGACAAGTGTGTGGTTTGTAATGAAGGAGGACAGGTGTGTGGTTTGTAGTGACAGGACAGGTGTGTGGTTTGTAGTCAGAGAGGACAAGTGTGTGGTTTGTAATGAGGGAGGACAGGTGTGTGGTTTGTAATGAGGGAGGACAGGTGTGTGGTTTGTGGTGAGAGAGGACAGGTGTGAGGCCAAAGCAGGTTTGAGACCAGAGGTCAACCAGGTGTGGGTCAAAGGTCAGGGCAGGTGTGAGGTCAGAGATCAGGACAGGTGTGAGGCCAGAGGTCAGGGCAGGTGTGGGGTCAGGGCAGGTGTGGGGTCAGGGCAGGTGGTGTGGGGTCAGGACAGGTGTGGGGTCAGGGCAGGTGCGGGGTCAGGACAGGTGTGGGGTCAGGACCAAAGATGACTGGGAACATGGGCTGGTGACCTGTGAGCTGGAGGGGAAGTGGAAGAGATTAAAGGCAGGATGAGAGCGATGCACTTCAGAAGCGGGAAGATGATGTATGGGTGGGTAAAAGTTTATTACTGTTGGTTGACCCTGGAGTTAGTGTTACTACTGGGGTTAGTGGGGGTAATACTAGTTTAGATAGATAACAAACATGCATGACTGTGTTATGTGAGTCACACTGAACTGCCATTGTAGACGATGATTTATACTGCAAATACTTCACCTTATCTTAGAAAAAACAAAAGTTTGTGACACCCTACATCTATTTATAGTTAAATTACACTGTGTACGCTAACTATTATTTAGTGTGATAGTACAGCACACATTATTATTTCCACATTTGATTATTTTCCAGCTTCCTTCCACGTGTTCCCCCCCGACAATCCTGTTAAGATTTTTAGATTTTTTTTAGATTTAGATATACAGTGCGGAAACAGGCCCTTCGGCCCACTGAGTCCGCGCCGCCCAACGATCCCCGCACATTAACACTATCCTACACACACTAGGGACAATTTTTACATATTACCCAGTCAATTAACCTACATACCTGCACGTCTTTGGAGTGTGGGAGGAAACCGAAGATCTCGGAGAAAACCCACGCAGATCACGGGGAGAACGTACAAACTCTGTACAGACGGCGCCCACAGTCAGGATCGAACCTGAATCTCTGGCGCTGCATTCGCTGTAAGGCAGCAACTCTACCGCTGCGCCACCGTGCCGCTCCTGACAATCGTGGCTGAGATTTAACTTATGGGCATTAACTGTACAACATTGCCACTGCTTCAACATTCAGAAAGCATCAAGTGATTATCGCAATGTTTGCAGCGACTTAAATTATTAAGGCCGTGGGTACCACATAAACAGGACTGGAGGTTTCTGGATGTCTAGCGCTTGATAACTTTGGTTGAACTTCCCTGCATTTCCAGAGTAACCACACTCCACTGGCTATACGGTACTTGTGACCAACCTGAGGTAACCCCACACGGGAACATAGGCCCCAGTAAACGAAGAACAAAGAACTGCAGATGCTGGTTAATAAGGTAGACAGTCTGAGCAGTCTGAATAAGGGTCCAGACCCGAAACATCACCGATCCATGTTCTCCACAGCTGCTGCCTGCCACTTTGAGTTACTCCAGCACTTTGTGTCTATCCCCAGTAAATGAAACTCCTTTCACTTTGCATTAGATTTCCAAATACCTCATGTTGCAAATTTTAAGGTGGTCCATAAGATTTAAAAACACATTAACAGGATACATTTAACATGGAATCATTAACAGATAAAAGCTCAAATGTGGTGGGATTATTTGGCGGGGCAGCTGTGGTGACTGAGCCGCAGACTATTTTCAAGACTAGAACACAATACTTTTAGTTTAACTTAGTTTATTATCACGTGTACCGAGGTACAGTGAAAAGCTTTTTGTTGCGTGCTATCCAGTCAGTGGAAAGACTATACATCATTACAATCAAGCCGTCCACAGTGTACAGATACAGGATAAACAGAATAACGTTTAGTGCAAGATAAAGACCAGTAAAGTCCGATTAAAGATATTCCAAGTCTCCAGTGAGGTCGATAGTAGCGCAGGACCACTCTCTAGTTGGTGATAGGATGGTTCAGTTGCCTGATAACTGGGAAGAAACTGTCCCTGATTCTGGAGGTGTGCGTTTTCACACTTCTGTACCTAATGGGGTGAGGCTCGTCCTTGATTATGCCATTGGCCTTGCCAAGGCAGCATGAGGTATAAATGGAGTCAATGGAAGGGAGGTTGATTTGTGTGATGGTCTGTACTGCATCCACAATTCTCCGCAATTTCTTACGGTCTTGGATGGAGATGTGCCCGAACCATGCTGTGATGCATCCTGATAAAATGCTTTTCTACAGCGCATCTGGAGAAGTTGGTGAGCGCTGTTGGGGACTTGCGAAGTTCCTAAGTCTTCTGAGGAAGTCGAGCTTTCTTGGCCATTGCTTTGATACAGCTAGTCCAGGGCACGTTACTGCTGATATTTACTCCTAGGAACTTGAAGCTTTCAACCATTCTACTTCGACACCGTCAGTGTATACTGACGGGTATACCCGCAGGACTTCGCTTCCTGACGTCGATCACTATCTCCTTTGTTTTGCTGATGTCGAGAGATAGGTTGTTGTTCTGACACTAGGTTACGAGGTTCCCAATCTACTTTCTGTTCTCCGTCTCGTCATTATTTGATATCCGGCCCACTATGCTGGTGTCGTTTAAAATGTTGAGACAATGAAGAGAAATGTGTGCAGGGATTAAACTTTTCATGAAAATGCTTCGACAATATTTTCTTCAATTAAAGCAATCCTAATAGTTTTTAAATTTCCACCAGACTTTATAAAAATGATCACAAGGCCTTTATGTCTTTTACGGCAGAAATTGTTGCCACCCCATTCCACCAGCCCTGCCTCTTCTCCGAACTGTCTGGGCAGGTGGAACACCACCAAGGACCACTCCTCGTGAAGACCTTGAAACTGTGAAGCCAATCAATCTTAAATAATAGTACAAAGTGACAACAGTTCACAAAACTCCATTGCATGCCCATCTCTTGCAGACTTTTGAAAATTCATCTGAATTTCGTGTTGTTACCATAAATTCCCTTTTTCTCCACCCAACATCCAGTTCTCCTTTCAGTCCATCTTTCTGTCCTTGTCTCTCTGTCCCTGTGCGCAGTTTTATAGGTACTCTGTTCTTCAAAAACCTCTTCCCAACCTGGCAGTATCTAAGCAAGCTTGTGCAGTAGGTGCTGTGAAAGAGCCTTCAAAAGGCATAATTAAGTTGCAAGACAGCAGGAAAGAAGTGGCCTGCCCTAACCCCGGAGTTACTCAGCATGCAACAAGACAGCATCAAGGTGAACCAAGTCTTAAATCACAAGGAAATGTGGAAATCCAGCAGCCCACACAAGCTGTCGAGAGCAAAGTTAACTCAAAAAAAGTGAGGGGAGGCACAAGGTGTGGCTTTGGCAGCCTGATGGTGAGAATGTTGGAGCTGATGATTACTCATTGATGGCTAATGTTGTTTGTATTGATGCTCACTAAGCTAACTTTGCCCAAATTATAAAGTTTATGATATCTTCTTGCTCTAAGATTAAACTGTGCCTAAAGTTCCAGTCCGGTTGCTGTGGATTCTGATGTATTCAACCTCCCTTCAAGATTAGTGTAAGAAAATAACTGCAGATGCTGGTACAAATCGAAGGTATTTATTCACAAAATGCTGGAGTAATTCAGCAGGTCAGGCAGCATCTCAGGAGAGAAGGAATGGGCGACGTTTCGGGTCGAGACCCTTCTTCAGACTTGAATCCCTTCAAGATTACCTGCTGTTTGATGGTTGGGAGGGGAGAGAGAGGATGGGGAACAGACAAAGAGGATGGCACTCCAAACCTCACCCTGTATCAGGACTAGATGCTCAGCATATACAGCCAAAGGAATTTGCCTCTCACCCTGGACAAGCAGCTGCTGCCCACTTGTGCCGGACTGCAGATTCAACAACGACCTCGGCACCAACCCATATCTAAGGATGGATGTGTTGGCTTTGGAGAGGGTCCAGAGGAAGTTTACGATTGGGGATGAATGGGTTAATGTATGGGGAGTGTTCAAAGGCTTGTACTTGTTGGAGTTTAGAAGGATGAGGGGGATCTCACTGAATTCTACTGGTTTATGAAAGGCCAAAATAGAGTGGACATGGAAAGGATGTTTCCAGTAACGGGAGAGTCTAGAACCAGAGGGCACGGCCTCAGAATAAAAGAATGTACCTTCAAAATGGAGATGAGGAGGAATTTGTTTAGCCAGACGATGGTCAATCTGTGTATTTCATAAGGCGGGTATTGATAGGTTTTTGATTAGTAAAGGCTTCAAAGGTTACGGAGAGAATGCAGGAGAATGGGAGTGAGAGGGAAAAATAATCAGCCATGATTGAGTGGCGGAGTGGACGATGGGTCGAATGGCTTAATTCTGCATTTATGTCTTATGCTCTTATTATCACCATCAATTTCATATTTTTATTTGCTTCATGTAGAATGGCTTATAAATATAAATTACAGCATTACTGACTTTAATTATATATTGGCTCAGTGTTGAGAGTATATGCATGCAACAAACAACAAGAACAATAAATATCTCTCTCTGGATAACATAGCATAGAATTAAATCTAGAAATAGGTGTCATTTGGCCTAATGTATATACAAATCATTTTTATTATTTGCTATTACTATTGATAGATTGAATAACCTACACAAACAATAAGGTCGTAGCAATAATGTATGGGCTGATAATATCTGCAGTATATCAACTGGATATACAACGTGAAAAGGAAGGTTTAAGTATAAGAATGGACAAATGACACACATAATGCCTGCAAAGTGCTGTATTGATGTTTATATAGGTAGCATAAAGAAACAGCAAGCAGATCTTGTACAAGTATCATGGTAAATTACAGGCCCATTGTGTTTGGATTTTTGGAAGATCCTGCAGGATAGAACCTTTGCTGTTGTGAGGCAGCACAGAATTGGGAGTGTAGGAAGGAACTGCAGATGTTGGTTTAAACCAAAGGTACACACAAAAAGCTGGAGTAACTCAGCGGATCAGACAGCATCTCTGGAGAAAAGGAATCTGTGTGACCCACTAAGTTACTCCAGCTTTTTGTGTCTAGCTACAGAATTGGGAGTAGTCTACTCACCTCGATGGGACAGAAAGAATGGGGATGAATAGATCCTTCTCGGAATGGCAGGCTGTGCTTTATAGTGTACGACAAAGATTGGTGCTTTGATCCCAGCTACTCACAATTTTCATCAATTATTTGGCTCAAGATAAACTCAGATTTCCAAGTTTGCAGATATTTAACTAGGTGGGATAATGGGCATGGAGGATAGTACAAAGTAGCTTCAAGTGGATAGGGACAAGCTAGGCGAGGGCAAGAACGTGGCAGATGGAACATAATGTGAAAAAATATAATGTCATCCACTTTAAAATCTTCAAAGGGACCCGAATGTGTTTGTCCACAAAACACTGAAAGCGAACCAAGTCGGGATCTTCAGGACCTCCTCAATCATAATACCGACTGCCCAAATTTCCCGGCCCTCATGCCTTTCTTCATGGTGAAACAGAGGAGAGATACTCATTGAGAACCTTACCCATTTCCCGTGGCTCCACACTGAGTTGACTGCTTTGGTTCCTGAGGGATCCTATTCTATCTCTGGTTACCCTTTTTCCCTGAATGTACATTAGCCTGAGCTATAGCCTGTCCCTTTTTTGCCCTCTTGTTTTCCTTTTTTAGCTTGCTCCTCAGTTCCCAAAACTCCTCCAGGGAAACACTCGATCCCAACTGCCAATACCCACCCCAAGCCTCCTTCTTACTGTTAACCAAAGCTTCAATTTCTCTCAGCATCCAAGCTTCCTTACACCAACCTGCCTTGTCCTTCACTTTGACAGGAACAAATATGTCCTGGACCCTGAAGATCTGAACAAGTAGCATGTCATAGCATGATGAACTGATTCAGAGACATTTACAGTGCTAGATCTCGACCCAGATCAGCAATACAGACAGCACAAACATTCCTCAGTATTTGCTCAGATTGTAGGTTGTAGAAAGACAATTTATTTTATAGTTAGCATTTTTATGATACTCTTGAACCACAGGCATCCTTATTACAGAGTTATGATGAAATAGTAGCTAAGCATTAATATCATGCTAAGAAAATGCTTATATTTAATGTAAAATTTACAACTGGCACAGTAGTACCTTGAGAAAAAAAACTTTCTAATATGAATACTTTAGAAAGAAAGGATTAAAAGGTAAACCAGCTCATAAAATAACTGGAATCACATAACAGGTGAAAAATCACAGCCTTCGTAATCTATTTTCCATTTGCTATTAAAAGCCCTGCATATGCTTTCAAAATAATAGTTAAGGCCAATCATCATTCATCTGAACCTTTCTCCAGTTATCTGGATGGACTTGCACAATTAACACATCTTGGGATTCCTGGTGCATGATGTCATTCTACAAAGCATCTCAGGACAACCCAACACATTTAAACAGAATAATGTACTATGTACAGTCAGCTACAACCTAATTTATTTGCATTACAATTAGCCACATAAAGAACATTTTTACATTAATTCTTGAGAAAATAAGAGGTTGTTTTATCTAACATATATTACATGTTTTAATCCTTTGTAGAAATCAGTAGCAAATTGTTCAATTTGCAACTCCTAAGAATAACACTGCAGTCAATTCAATTTAGAGATTAAAAATGGCTGAATACTTGTCGTGGATGCATGGCCTTTAAATAATTGATGAAAAACACATTTCTCCATGCTTACACAACTAACTGTACAGAAAAATATGTTCTAATTCTTGCTGGTAACATTGGCTCCTTCACTTTCAGCAGGGAGCAACAAAATAAATAAGCAATGACAGTGCATCTAATGTGCAAACAGAACAAAGACAAATACTTTAAATAAATTATTTCTGATTTCAACAGTATTAACACCTCTTTAACACCTCTTTAACCCAGACTCTACCGAAAGGAATCAATGTACACCTAAAGAAAGTTAATAAGTGAAACAATTTCCTTGTTTCAATTTTTTTTTGTTGCAATTTGTATAAATCATGTGAAACATATTGAGGAAATTTAAATAAAAAAGCTTTATGCCCATCAGCGTTCATTGTGGTCAGTAGCACAAAAAAAAGCCAAATTCATCCTGAACTTGAATCCATTGTCCTTTTTGAAGAATTGCTCATTTTGAAGATGGGTGGGTCTGCTGTTAAAATTCTTTATTCTATGTGCTCTTTTTTGTTTTGAGAGTAGACTTAATTGCGTGTTTATATCCAGAGCCATTATTGGTTGGGGTTATGGATCTACGTAGCTCTGGCTTACCAGAGATTGAACCAGATCTTATTGCTGTGTTCAGATGTGTGGGCGACCACGCTCGTTTATCTTGCAATGGTGATCGTTTCATGCTTAGTTTTGGAGAAGCCTTGTTGCTCCCAGGAAGCTGAAATTAACCAAAGTACAAGTGAAAATTGACCATAAAATAATTTTTAAAAGGAAGATTCAAATTTCACTATCACCCAGGGTCAATAGCAATGGTTTGAAAATAATTATGTTTTCCAAGTTACATATGCAGAGCACCTCTGCCAAAATCTCAGGTCTTCTAATTGTTTAAATTAAATTTAGATAGGTTTACTAGGATAGGCTCTGAGTATTTGATAAACAATTTTGGATATTTTGCTGAATTTATCAAGCATGCAAAACAAGGTAAAACTCGAGGCTCTCACTAGGGTCTCTTCTACATCCCGCAGCTCCGCTCTTGCTCCCCATCCCCACACTCGCAACAAGGACAGGATCCCCCTCGTTCTCACCTTCCACCCCACCAGCCAGCGGATCCAACATATTATCCACCAACATTTCCGTCACCTACAACAGGACCCCACCACCGGCCATATCTTCCCATCCCCTCCCCTCTCTGCGTTCCGCAGAGACCGTTCCCTCCGCAACTCCCTGGTCCACTCGTCCCTTCCTACCCAAACCACCCTAACCCCGGGCACTTTCCCTTGCAACCGCACGAGATGCAACACCTGTCCCTTTACCTCCCCCCTCAACTCCATCAAAGGACCCAAACATTCTTTCCAGGTGAGACAGAGGTTCACCTGCACCTCCTCCAACCTCATCTATTGCATCCGCTGCTCTAGATGTCAACTTATCTATATCGGCGAAACCAAGCGCAGGCTCGGCGATCGCTTCGCTGAACACCTGCGCTCGGTCCGCATTAACGCAACTGATCTCCCGGTGGCCCAGCACTTTAACTCCCCCTCCCATTCCCAGTCTGACCTCTCTGTCATGGGCCTCCTCCAGTGCCATAGTGAGGCCCGCCGGAAATTGGAGGAGCAGCACCTCATATTTCGCCTGGGCAGTTTGCGGCCCGGTGGTATGAACGTCGACTTCTCCAACTTCAGATAGCTCCTCTGTCCCTCCCTTCCCCTCCTCCTTCCCAGATCTCCCTCTATCTTCCTGTCTCCACCTATATCCTTCCTTTGTCCCACCCCCGACATCAGTCTGAAGAAGGGTCTCGACCCGAAACGTCACCCATTCCTTCTCTCCCGAGATGCTGCCTGACCTGCTGAGTTACTCCAGCATTTTGTGAATAAAAAGTATGAGCTGATACAGGCACCAACTTTGAACACAGACCCATTTCCATTCAAACATGGAATCAGCCAGTGATAAAACCTCTCTTAAGTTGAAGATGGGTCTCGACCCGAAACATCACCTATCCATGTTCCTCAGGGATGCTGCCTGACCTGCTGAGTTACTCCAGTACTTTGTGTCCTTTTGTGTATTAACCAGCATCTGCAGTTCTTTGTTTCTACTATTTACGTGGCAGGTATATCCACCATTACATCATTTTTTACTGAGAGCACATAGTCTACATTAGCAGGAGTGATTTATGAATTGTTAAATGGAGTTTAGTGTTGAAGGTAGAAAATTCACTTTCAATGAAAATATGTCCCAGAACACTTTAAATTTAACCCCTCTTTGGTACAGAAATCAGCATTGTGGCACAAATTTAAATTAGCACATCCTTTTAAATTATTAAGAGCAAGCTTCCAAAATTCTTAACATTTTGTTTCCATGCCTAGACAGTTTTTAGTTTAGTTTAGAGATACAGCGCAGAAACAGGCCCTTCAGCCCACCAAGTCTGCACAGACTAGTGATCCCCGCACATTAATACTACTACTAGGGACAATTTACCCATACACCAAGCCAATTAACCTACAAACCTATACGTCTTTGGAGTGTGGGATGAAACCGAAGATCTCGGAGAAAACCCACGCTGTCACGGGAAGAACGTACAAACTCCGTACAGACAGCACCCGTAGTCAAGGTTGAACCCGGGTCTCCGGCACTGTAAGTGCTGTAAGGCAGCAACTCTACCGCTGCACCACCATGCCGCCTAGATGACTGTTACGTGATAAAAATTGCCAAACAAAGCCTCAACCAAAGAATGCCCACCGAACTCAAAAAACAGTTACACTTAGACTTTAAAAGAATGCTTCATAAAGGAAAACTAAACATTGTAAAATTTCTTTAACAAAGGGCAAAGTTTCCAGGACAGATTTTTTTTTTACAGCTAATGATACATATCATTTATACGCATGTAAACAATAACTGAACATAACTATAATTGTAAACATCAGGAGAATAGGTCCTACAAAATGTTCTTTTTATCCCTCAACTTTCTGTTCGAGAAATATTGAAATAACTTAACCTGATTCCAATTTTACCTTCTAATTAGCTTGTTTTCAAGTGTTTCCAGTCTAACTTTTCAAATTATCTTACAATGGTTAGTTCTTACAAAAGGTAAAACTTAAAAAATATATATCTTCCCCCCCAATCCAATGCTGACAAACTGATAGAAATGAAACAGCATCAGCTTAAAAACAAAACTAGCTTTGGTATCTTTCATTTACATTCGAAGCAGTGTCAACCAAAGTCTTCCAGGATATCTCACTCGATGTCATTCTCCAAAGCATGAAAAGAATATCTGAAGCAATGGCGTCAGCCTAGCAATGTTTCCCTTGACACCAAACTTGTCGAGTGAATATATCCAAAGTGGACATCAAGTTCTCGGTGACTTGATTTAAGTTCATGAGCTGTAGGAGCAGAATTAGGCCATTCAGCCCACCAAGTCTATTACACCATTCAATCTATCTTTCCCTCTCAACCCCATCTCCTGCCATCTCTTCATAACCCCCGATACCCTTACTAATCAAGAATCTGTCAAACTCCACCTTCAAAATATCCAAACAAGTAATTTCTTCTTGAAGAACATGCATACTGGATTTTATTTATTCAGATATAAAAGTATTCACTGACATCAAATAGACATTTCATGTTAAATGCTCGTAATTTCAAATTGATTCTCAAAACATATTTTTGTCAAGGTGGTTCGAGCTTTCCACTCATCAATTCAAAGGGGCCACATTCATAGCCCACCTTTCCTCTGCTGTATGATATTCTATGGATTACTGCATCCAATATGGGCACATCTTTCTTAGGCACGTCATTGTTGCTGTCAACAATATACAAAAACTCACAAAAGCAAAGCACACAAGGCGCGTAACAAAAATCTAATCAACTCAACGTCTTTTGACATTCTCTCTTTCAATGATTATCCTAATATTTCAGGATGAAAGGTGCAATGTTTACTGATGTCAGATTTTGGCACCATTTTAAGGATGAGCGGTCGGAAGCTGCAGTTTAGGGAGGACATTTCACAGTTTACGGACGGCAGGAGAAGGTCACATGGTCCCTCGGGCTGACTCTACTATTCAGTAACATTAATCTTATCTCAACCTTATCTCCAGTTTCCTACCTGATTCCCAAAATTCATGATTTCCCTTAAGTCTTAAAAAGTCCAACCATTCTCTCAGGGCCAAGAGGATATCAACAGTGGAGATGTGAAAAATGGAACACAGAATTCACAAGGTCTGAAGAAATTAAAGGTATGGAGGGGTGAGGCCACAGTGGGATTTGAAGCCTGAGGAATGTTAAAATTAAGGAATTGTTCATTTGGAAGCCATTGTATGTCGTCAAGTAGAGAAGCGAAGGGTGAATAAGAATTGGTGCAAGATATTTAAGGGCAAGAGGGTTTTGGATGGGTAACAGTTTATATAATTTTGACAACCACTGGTTTATATAATTTGAAGACCAGCTGAAAATGTTTGGAGTAGTCAGCCTACCAGTAACTGTGGCATGGAGAATGATTTCAGCAACATATGGCCTCAGATTCAGGCAATGTCACAAGGTGAGAGTAGGCAGCCTTGGTGAAGAAGCAGTTAATAGGTTGGATGTATTCTCTGGGTAATGTTGAAGGATTCAACACATTTACTTTGGGAAGTGAGTAGAAACATAGAAAACATAGATGTGAAAAATGGGTAAATGAGTAAAGTATATAGAAAGCCAGGGTTGAGGGGAATTTAATGATACAAAAAGTAAATGAAGATGTGAGGTAGCTTTGTGTTGTACTTCTGTTGTCACAAGATACGAATCTCTGTTCCCTCACAATTACAAAGAATCCAACACTATCCATGATCCTGACAGGATCCACCTGGAACCTAAAATCAGATGTCACTATCATCTCTCCAGTGAATTAGTGCCAGGTTGGAACAATGCATGCATCAGTGTTTCTTTGTCTGTACCTCCAAATATTTCCCATGCACTACCCTGCAGCTGGACATTAAAAATATTTCCCTTTGTCTTCCATGGTTCCTTTCACAGCGTTATTGATTTCCCTATTCTGGGCAAAAGACTGTGTATTACCCGATTCATTCCTCTCATGATTTTGTACATCTCTATAGGATTGCCTGCCGCTCATCCTCCTGCGCTCCAAGGAATAAAGTCCTTGCCTGCTTAATCCCTACATACAGCTCAGGCCTACCAGAACTGGCTCCAGCTTTCCAACATCTTTCCTATAACATGGTGACCAAAACTGAACATAATACTCTAAATGTGGTTGCATCTACATCTTATATAACTGCAACATAAACTTCCAATTTCTGTACTCTGAGTGATGAAAGCACTGTACTCTGAGTGATGCACTCCTAGATCTCTCTGCTGTACAACACTCCCCTGAACCCTACCATTCACCGTGTAGGTCCTGCCCATGATAGAATACCCAAAATGCAACACCGCATGTTTCTGTTTTAAATTCCAGCAACCATTCCTCAGCCCACATACCCTACCAATCAAGATCCTGCTACAATTTTTGTGGGGGGGGGGGATTATTGTAGAGCCAAGAGAGTGCCGTCAGAGAACGAGGAGGGCCGATGAGAGTGAGGAGGGCCGCCAAGAACCCTTCTCGGGGGTCCAGGCTGTGGGGAGCACTGAGAACGATTGGGGGAGGGGGGCTGCTTCCACATGCGGCATCAGGAAGTAGATAGGACTGTTCAGTGAACCTTTGTGACATTGCTGCCGCGACACTTGTGTACTGCCTAGGAGAGCTATGCTACCTGATTTTACTGGGGTGTATGCAAAACAAAGCATTTCACTGTACCTAGGTACATGTGACAATAAAGTATCATTGAAGCATTGAAGATTGATGTGTGTGATGAATTGGGCTGTATTCACAACTGATTGATTGCAATTGATTGTGGTCTTGGGCCGAGCAGTTGCCATGCCAAACTGTGACGCATTCCGATACGATGCTGTCTGCAGTGCATCTGTAGAAATTGGTAAGACTCATTGGAGACACGCTGAATTTCCTTAGTCTTCTGAAGAAGTAGAGGTGTTGCCGTGCTTTGACCATAGCATCAACGTGGATGGACCAGGACAGATATTTAATTACATTTATCAGCAAATCAATTTTTTTAAGGTTCAGCATAGCCTTCTCTGCTTTCCTCATCTGTTTCTACTTTTGACGTCCAGAATCATCATGTTACCACGCACATTCAAAGATTTATGCAGATACTTTCACTTCCCACAGCTCCTTTGAAATTATACAACTTAGCTCATTTCGTCTCTTGAGATTCCTGCTAAAATGAATCATACTGCATTTCTTTGCATTCAGTCACATATCTTACTGTTTGTAATCTACATAAATGATCTGGATGTCAACGTACAGGGCATGATCAGCAAGTTTGCAGATGACACAAAGGTAGGGGGGGTGGTGAATAGCGAGGAAGGGATCTGCAAGCTGCAGGAAGATATAGATGAGATGGTCAGATGGGCGGAGCAGTGGCAGATGGAATTTAATCCTGAAAAGTGCGAGGTGATGCACTTTGGCAGAAATAACTTGGAGAGGGAGTACACCATGAATGGAAGGACCCTAGGGAAGACAGGGGTACAGAGGGACCTTGGAGTACAGGTACACAAGTCCTTGAAGGCAGCAGGACAGGTGGACAGGGTGGTTAAAAAGGCATATGGGTTACTGGCCTTCATTAGCCGGGGCATCGAATATAAAAGTAGGGGGGTAATGATGGAATTGTACAGAACACTGGTGAGGCCACAGCTGGAGTATTGTGTACAGTTCTGGTCACCACATTATAGAAAGGATGTGATAGCTTTGGAGAGGGTGCAGAGGAGATTCACCAGGATGCTGCCAGGGATGAAGGGCCTCGGCTATGAGGAGAGACTGGGCAGACTGGGGTTGTTTTCCCTGGAGCAGAGAAGGCTGAGAGGGGACATGATCGAGGTGTACAAGATCATGAGGGGCATAGATAAGGTAGATGGCGGGGAACTTCTTCCACTGGTGGAAGGTTCAACAACGAGGGGACATAGATACAGGGTAAGGGGAGGGAGGTTTCGGGGGGATGTGAGAAATAACTTTTTCACCCAGAGGGTGGTTGGAGTCTGGAACTCACTGCCTGGGGTGGTGGTGGAGGCGGGAACACTCACAACGTTTAAGAGGCATTTGGATGGGCACTTGAAATGCTACAACATTCAGGGCTACGGTCCAAATGCGGGAAAATGGGATTAAAATTAGACTGTGTTTGGTAACGGGCGGCACGGACACGATGGGCCGAAGGGCCTCTTTCTGTGCTGTAGGACTCTATGACTCTATCTGCTCATTTCACCTGCCTAAATGCTCCAAGTTTCACAGTTTGCCATAATTTCATTCTTTGCATTATCCAGAGAATTTATACTTTTACCTTTCAGACCCGCATTTAAGTCATAAATACGACTTTAATAAATTACATGCAGCAAGTAGAACAATTTCACTTTAAAGATAATTAATGGCTGCAGTGGTCACCGACTTTAGTTTCCACAGCACAGGGCTATTCAAACGTTCTTTGGGGACATTTGTAGAACTCAATTTTATCCAATAGCATAGTGGTGCCATGCATGAGAGGACAATCTGCCCTGGAAAATACTTTTCTCTACATTCTGTAAACCAATCTCCAAGCAACACAGGGGACTGATATTTTCCTTTACGTGTACCACTAATTACATATTTGTTCTCCCACCCTGCCCCTCCTCCAGTCGACGACTACAGCAGAATAATATAGGTATAAAGCTCATTTATGTAAGGAATCACAGAATGCTAACAATTGACATCAGCACCTAGAAATTTGACTATTTGTAAAATTTGTGCAGAAATGCCATTTCTAGCAGGTTAGATTACTCTGATCAAATAGTGACCATTGGAAGATCAGCCTGAACACTTCCAGGCATATTCCATTTTTACATTTCCTTCCCCCACCCCCAAAGTCAGTCAAACAGCCAATTATGCTGTTGGTCACACTGCATACTTTTCCTTCATTTCTGACAGACAGCTTCTGGAGGCAATGTACAATCTTCACTATTAATTCTCAAGGGCACCACTAATCACATCAATGTCATGCGCACAACATCTCACCTGACGCGGGGGGGAGATTGACTGCTCTTGGCATCAAGGCAGGATCCAACCAAAGGTGGCATCAAGGATTCCTGATAACACTAGGAACAATGAGCATCAACTGCAAACAACACTCCAGGCTCAGTGTCATGCCTCAGGTGATGAAAGATGAGAGTGGGTGCCGCGGATCAATCATTCCAATCCCAGACAGTACTGCAGGGCCTCTTCAGGACAGGATTCCTCTAATCACCTTCAACTGTTATGTCAATGACCTTTTCATAACACGTCAAAAATGGGCTGTTTGGTAATAAACAAAAACTGAACTGAAAATTAACTGATAAAATGTTCAATTCCATTTGTAACTCCTCAGCAAAAGAAGCAGTCCAAGCTTGCACACGCAAGCTACTAAAAACATTCTGGCTTGGGCTCCAAATTAATAAATAACATTCACATCCAAAAAATGTCAGATATTAATTATCTCCAACAAGAGTCTAGCCACCAACTTTGACATATAATGGCAATACCATCACAAATCCACCACTCTGGCATCCACCATAAACCAGAAATCCAATGAGCCCATCCACATGGCACAGCGGCTGCAGTGCAGAACATAGCCATAGTTGAACAAACAACTTGTCCCAAAACCCATAGCATTTCTACTGACTGCAAAGCGCACATCAGGAGCATGTCTTCCCTGCACCATTAATGCACAATATCCATATCACGTACAATGGTTACTCCATCGCTGAAAAGTATCTAAATTCTGGAACGCCCTCCCAACAACGCTATGGAACATGAATGGCCAGGTCCTGAAAAATTAGTATTTATTTTTTTTTTAAGAAAAAAATTCCCAACTACACTTTTCAATGGTCTGCATAAATGGCTATGTAAATCACAGAGGTCTCTTTATTAATCACAGACTTTTCCTTTTGTTACAATAACAGTAGGCAGGAGATGCCGGAATTCCCTGGGGACATTCCCCTCAACAACAGGTATTGTCCTTTGGATACTGTTATGGCGGAGGACCGGTCAGAGGAGAGCAGCAGTAGTGGTCCGGCCTGCAGTGTCGACCCTGGCTCTGAGGCACAGGGAAAAGTCAGAACCACAGTGATAGAAGACTAGGGGCATAGATAGGAGATCCTGTGGCAGCAAACAAGACTCCAGGATGGTGTGTTGCCTCCCTGGTGCCAGAGTCCAGGATGTCTCAGAGCAGTTGCAGAACATTTTCACGGGGAGGGCAAGCAGCTGGAAGTTGTGCAGGTTGGCTCAAATGACATGGGTAGGAAGTGGAATGAGATCCTGTAAAGTGAACATATGGAGTTAAGCAGAAGATTAAAAAGCAGGGCCCTGAGAATAGTAATCTCTGGATTACTCCCAGTGAAATGGGAAGATAGGACAGATGAATGCATGGGTCAGGAGTTGGCGCAGGAGGCAGGGGTTAGACTATTGGCATCTCATCTGGGGCAGTGGTGCTCTGTACAAGAGCCCTGGAGGGAGACCAGTATCCTTGCAGGGAGGTTTGCTCATGCCACTCAGGAGCGTTTTAACTAGATAGGCAGATAGGAAACAGTAGTCGCCCAGAAATTGGAAGGAGTGATGGGAAAGTAGAGGTTAGGACTCCGATGAGTTGAAGTGTGTTTATTTCAAATGCAAGGCATATTATAGAGAAAACAGATGAATTTAGATCCTGGATTGATGCTTGGGATTATGATGTTGTGGCCATTGTAGAAATGTGGTTGCAGCTGTGTTACTGGCAGCTGTGTTACGGTTTTGATCTTTCAAACATGATCGAGAGGAGGCAGAAAGGTCATGCTGCTTTACTGATCAGGCATTCAGAGGACATATTGGATGGCTAGTCCGCTGAGGTGGTATGAATGGAGCTTACAAATAAGATAGGTGCAAGCACTCTAATGGGATTGTAATGCCCCCCAAATAGCAAACAGGAGATAGAGGATCAGATATGCAGACAGACTATCGAAAGATGCCAACAGGGTTGTTTTAGTTTAGAAACAAGGAAATGCAGATGGGGGTTTACAGAAAAGGACACAAAGTGCTGAAGTAACACAGCAGGTCAGGCAGCGTCTCTGGAGAATATGAATAGGTGATGTTTCAGGTCGGGAACCTTCTTCAGATTAGTGGGTGATTTTAACTTTCCCAATATTGACTGGGACTTGCTCAGTGCCAAAGGCTTAGCTGGGGCAGATTTGGTGAGATTTATCCAAGAGGGTTTCTTGAAACATTACGTGGTTAGTCCAACACAAGAAGGGAACATACTGGACCTTGTGTTGGGAAATAAGCCTGGCCTCAGTGGAAGAGCATTTTGGAGATAGTGATCATAACTCTATAAATTTTAGGATTGTTTTAAATAGGGAAAAGGCTGGACGTTGCGGGAAGATGCTAAATGGAATACGGCAAATGTTATTAGGCAGGAGCTTGGGAGGGTACACTGGGAGCAATTGTTGTTGGGTAAGTCCACATCTGACAAGTGAGAGTTGCTTAATGATCAGTTGATCAATGTTCAGAACTGGCATGTTCTAGTGAGGAGGAGAGATTAGGATGGCAAAGTAAAGGAAACTTGGATGACCAAAGAGCTTGTAAATTTGGTCAAACAGGAAAAGGAAGTGCATGTAAGATTTAAGAGGTTAGAATCAGACAAGGCCTTCGAAGAATATAAAGATAGGAGGGTTGAACTCAAGCAGGTGATTAGAAGGGCCAAAGGGGTCACGAAATGGCTTTGGCGAGTCAAATTAAATAAAATCCCAAAGCTTTTTATAGCTATATCAAAAACATGAGGATAACCAGGGAGAAGGTAGGATCATTCAAGGATAAAGGAAGCAATGTGTGCTTGGAGTCTGAGGATGAGGTATAAACAAGTACTTTTCATTGTTTTCACCAAGGACAAGGACATGGACAACAGTGAAATCAGTTTGGAGAAAACCAATATGCAAGGGCAGTTTGCAATTAAGGAGGTGGTGGTGTTGGGGCACTTAAAGAACATTAAGTTGAATAAATCCCCAGGTCCTGATGGGATTTATCCCACGTTATTGAGAGAGGCAAGAGATTGCTGGAGCCTTGATGAATATCTTTGTCTCTTCTCTCGCCATAGGCAAAGTCCTAGAGGACTGGAGAGTAGCTACCATTCCTTTATTTGTGAAAGGAAGTAGAGAGAAACCAGGCAATTATAGGCTGGTGAGCCTCAAATCAGTAGTGGAGAAGATTCTTCAGGATAGGATTTACTCCCATTTGGAAGAGAATGGGTTAATGGGAGTCGAGAGTGTTTTATTGTCATATGCACCGGAACAGAACGATGAAATTCTTACTTGCAAAGCAGCACAACAGGTTTGTAAACACAGTGCTCAATAGATAAAATAATAAATAAAGAAATTACCCAATATAGTGCAAAAAAAACTCACAGTCCCTCGTGCAATGCAGGCAGTTTGTAGTTTAGTTGGAGTTCATAGCGTTCAATAGCCTGATGGTTGTTAGGAAGAAGCTGTTGCTGAACCTAGACATTAGTCTTCAGAATTCTATACCTTCTTCCCAAAGGCAGGAGTGAAATTAGAGCCTGGCCAGTGTGGTGTGAGTCCTTGACGATGTTGGCTGCCATTTTGAGACAATACCTCCTGCAGATCCCTTCGATGGTGGGGAGGTCAGTACCCGTGATCAACTGGGCAGTGCCCACCATTTTTTTGTAATCTCCTTCATTCCTGGGCAATCAAGTTGTCGAACCACTCTGTGATGCAATCAGTCAACATGCTCTCTACCGTAGACCCCAGGAAATTCAAGAGAGTATTCGTCGACATACTAAATCTCAATCTTAAGGAAGTAGAGGCATTGATGGACTTTCTTTGTGATTGCATCAATGTTCTGGGTTCAGGATAGATCTTCAGAGATATGCACACCCAGGAACTTGAAGTTGTTGACCCTCCACCACCGACCCATTGAAGAAAGCCAGGTTTATGGATCCTTAGCCTTCCTATTCTAAAGTCAACAATGAGTTCCTTGTTCTTACTGACGATGAGAGCAAGGTTGCTGTTCTGGCACTATACAATCAGACTATCAATCTCCCTCCTAAACTCAACAGTATCTGTATTTCGTCCAACAATGGTGGCATTGTCAGCAAATATAAAGATGAAGTTGGAACTGTGACTGGCCACACAGTCATAGGTATAGAGTGAATTGATCAGGAAGGTGAGCACACCGCCTTGTGGTCCCTCATATAAATGACTTGGAATTAAGGACAGTCAACAAGGGGTTATACATGGCAAGTCGTGTCTTACTAACTTGATCAATTTTTTTTAGAAAGATTGGAGGGGCATTAACACTATACATACTGGTACACTGGAAGAGGATGATATCCAGTTAATATGCACAAGTGTATGGATTGAATCGGGTGTATCCTGCTGTTTAATTTTACCAATTCACAACTGTATACTTCACAACTGTGCTTTATAAAGAAGTCGTCCATGGAAATTCAGGGGATGAAAGGTGTCTATTGGAGGAAAAATGCCAAGAATGCAGAGGCCACTCCCTGAAAATAGTGCAGTGATATACTGAAAAAATATTGGCAACAATCTGATATTTAAAAACATATTTTGAATTAAATGTTTTTGAAGTTATCACGCATGAGGTTTTCCACATAGATTTATATCAACCCTATGTTTTACTCTCCCAGACAACCTTTATAACCTCTTCATAATTGCGATTATTATCCCATGATCCAAGCTTGCATTGAATACCATTTATTGCAGCTACTCTTGATGTTGAAGTTTGTCACAATCATTTTAATTATGATTTTAAATCTACTCCACATAGCCATTCTCTAATAGCTCTATTTTGTTCTTATTTTACATGCATCTATATTATTAGATTACATTATGACACAGAAGGAACATGTAGGATTAAATGGTTTCAATTTAACAAGTCTTTTTCTTTCCAGCATCTTCAGTCAAGAACTACAGAAAGCATATAATGCACGAAAGTAGTGATGCAGCTTTACTTTCCTGATCTTCAATGTTCTGCATTTCTAATCATTGTCTTGATGCCAAGAGACACAGTGAATAGAGGTTAGGAAGCTTCAGGAGAGTTATTCTTAGTTCACTGAGACACATTTCAACTCCCCTGTTTTAAAGCAGTATTGGAAGAAGCATAGGAATAAGTCATTCATCAAAGTATGTTACAGACTTTGCCTATGACTTTATCCATAGCATAAACAACAAAGGAAGAACTTAAATTTATGTAGCACAATTCAGAACCCAAGGATGTTCCAAACTGGCTTTGACAAATTAATCACAGAAACTTAGAACAAATAAGCCGACTACAACCATTGTGTTAGCACTTGTCATTAAAAGAGTTACCACCCCAATACTATTTCCTTAGACCACTGCCTTGTAGATCATGTTTTAGAGCACACTTCGGTGCAATGAGAGAATTCTGTCTCGACTACCCTTGCAGATAGAAATCATCAGACTCAATCATACGCTGAATAAAACAAATTGAAAGCATAATCACTAATTCTAGGTTAACACGACACTCTATTATTATACCAATATTGATATTTAACTTGTCTAACCCAAACCTGGTGTTTTGGATCAACTGACGAGTTCCTTTATTTAGCCTCCCAAATTGATCTGTATACTCAAAATCAGAACACTGTAGGGACATAGGGGGTAGGGGGGGGTGGAGACCATGTGGTGACTTCCGTCGACTCAACGCGGCAACACGGCCGGACCGCTACCCGATTCCACACATTCAGGACTTTTCAGCTAGCCTGGAGGGGGCTACAATATTTTCAAAAATTGATTTGGTGCGGGGATACCATCAGATCCCGGTCCACCCGCCGGATATTCCGAAAACAGCGACCATCACCCCGTTCGGACTGTTTGAGTGGTTGCGAATGCCTTTCGGCCTTAAAAATGCAGCTCAGGCATTCCAGCGTCTGATGGACCGGGTGGGTCGAGGGTTGCCGTTCGTCTTTATTTATTTAGACGATATATTGATTGCCAGCCGTTCGGTCCAGGAGCACTTGGTCCACCTCCGCACCGTGTTCCAGAGGCTGCAAGACCATGGCCTGATTCTCCATCCGGACAAGTGCCAATTCGGCCTGTCCGCGGTGGATTTTTTGGGTCATCGGGTTACTCCGGCCGGTGCCACTCCCTTACCAGCTAAGGTGGACGCGGTCCGCTCTTTCCCCCGCCCGACTACCATCAAGGGCTTGCAGGAATTTGTGGGCATGGTCAATTTTTATCATCGGTTCGTGCCTGCAGCAGTTCGGGTTATGCGTCCCCTTTTTCAGTGTCTCGCAGGTAACCCCGCGGAGTTGGTATGGTCCGTAGCTGCGGAGACGGCTTTTGTTGCGGTCAAACAGGCCCTCGCCAATGCCACCATGCTGGTGCACCCGCGCTCCTCCGCCCCCACAGCTCTGACGGTGGACGCCTCAGACGTGGCAGTGGGTGGGGTTTTGGAGCAGCAGGTTGACGGTGAGTGGCAGCCTCTTGCGTTTTTCAGCAGGCAGCTCTCTCGGGCGGAGCTCAAGTACAGTGCGTTCGATAGGGAGCTCCTGGCCCTGTATTTAGCAGTCCGGCACTTCCGCTACTTTTTAGAAGGCCGTTCTTTCGTGGCCTACACGGATCACAAACCTTTGACATTTGCTTTTGCTAAGGTTTCTGATCCGTGGTCGGCTCGCCAGCAGCGGCACCTAACCCTCATTTCGGAGTTCACGACCGATGTCCGTCATATTGCGGGTAGGTTGAATGCCGTTGCTGATGCCCTGTCCCGGCCGGCCATTCCCTCCGTAGCCGTGGTTGGTGACCATGTGGATTTCCAGGAGCTAGCGGAGGCTCAGCGCCAGGAAGGAACTGCCGCGGTGTACGCCTCCACAACCTCGGGACTGCGTTTAGAACAGGTGGCGTGTGGCCCCACAGGTATCAAGTTGTGGTGCGACGTTACTCTCCCACGTCCTCGCCCGGTGGTGCCGGCCGCTCTGCGGCGCAAGGTTTTTGAGGCCATTCATGGCCTGGCACATCCGTCCATCAGGGCGACTTCAGCCATGGTGGCCGACCGGTTTGTCTGGCATGGCCTGCGGAAGCAGGTGGCAGCCTGGGCACGCGCCTGCATTCCGTGCCAGACCTCCAAAGTCCATCGTCATGTCCAGCCCCCGCACCAGACATTTGAGGTTCCCCCCGCCCGTTTTTTCCACATCCATGTGGATTTGGTGGGTCCATTGCCCTATTCTAGGGGTTACACTCATCTACTGACGGTGGTTGATCGGTTCACTCGTTGGCCGGAGGCGCTCCCGTTGTCGGACACCTCGGCGGCCTCCTGTGCACGGGCCCTGGCGTTGCATTGGGTGGCTCGTTTCGGGGTCCCGGCTATTATTACCACAGATCGGGGAGCCCAGTTCACCTCGTGTCTCTGGGCCGCGCTGGCGCAGCTGTATGGTGCTCGATTACAGCAGACCACCGCCTATCATCCCCAAGCCAACGGGATGGTTGAGCGTTTCCATCGGCAGCTGAAGGCGTCCCTCTGTGCTCGCCTGACTGGCTACGATTGGGCTGACCAGCTGCCTTGGGTCCTCCTCGGCATCCGTACGGCCCCGCGGGCGGAACTGGGCACATCTTCGGCCGAGCTCGTCTACGGTTCGCCCCTGCGGGTGCCGGGCGATATTCTCCCTTCCATTCCCGCCTTGCCGCCATCCGTCACGTCAGTCTTGGGCTCCCTCCGGGAACGGGTGGGTTCTCTGGCTCCAGTCCCCACCTCTAGTCACGGAAGCACAGCAGTTCACGTTCCTTCGGAATTGCGGAGCTGTGATTTCGTGTTTCTTCGGAAAGATTGCCACCGTCCCCCTCTGCAGCCGGTTTACCAGGGCCCGTTCCAGGTGCTCAAAAGAGGGACTGTAACCTTCACCTTGCAGGTAGGAAATCGTCAGGAGCTGGTTTCAGTGTCCCGTCTCAAGCCAGCCCATTTAGACCAGGACCTCCCCGTGTCGGTGGCTCAGCCGCCGCGCCGGGGCCGGCCTGTGGCTGCTCGACTGGTCCCGTCAGCGGCGCCCAGTTTACCACCTTTTGGGCCTCCGCCGCCTATGGTTGGTCCCGGGCTGCCGTTGTTTATCAAGTGCCCCACGTCACCTGCACCCGCCGCTCCGGTGAACCTCCCATCGCCTCCAACGGCGGCGTCCCCCCCGCCTCCTGTCACACTGGGGGTATCGGTTTCCCCTATCCGTACACGTTCTGGGCGGGAGGTTCGGCCGCCCGTGAGGTATGGTTTCGAGGGTTCTGGGGGGGTCATGTAGGGACATAGGGATTGGCCAGGTAATAGAACCCTCGGATTGGATTACGGTCATGGGTTAAGGAAGCGCGGGGTATTTAAATGCTTGGCGCCAAACCAGATTAGAGATTAGATTATTAAGTAAAGTAGTGTTTGTCCAGGAAGAAGTCAGTCGCGTTTGTTACGGGTTTTGATACTAATAAAGGATTCCAATAAAACCACTCGTCTGGACTCACTACAACACCACAATGCATACATGTTCTATTGCTAATGGTGATCATTTGAACCTGGGAATCCAAATTTTTAATGTACTTGGTCAGTTCAAATTGGGTAGCACAAGTGATCAGTGCTGAATATTACTGTTTCATGGCCATGTGTTACAACAAATGAAACATAACATCACAAAGTTACCCAAACATCATTCTGAATCTTGAACATATTTGGGACAAATTAACAAAAATTCAAAATTTAAATTTTAACTCTTGGAACTTGAAGCACAGGCGTAAATTTAAAAAATGAATTATTCCATAGATTGAAAATCAACGTCTTTATCTTTATTGCTGGTGTTTAAAATTCCAGTAAAGTACAAGTCAATATAATCACAACTGCAGTGGTCATTTCAAGTGAAAACTCATACTGTCGAAATAATATCAAATGAACATTCTTATAATTTTAATTTTAATAGCTTAATTCTAATCATCTGTTTTCTTTAAATTAACTCTTTCATTCTCAATCTGATTTTACATAATTTGTTGGGACTCACATTATTGCTGAACTTGTTAGTTTTCTTCATAGCAAATGGCCCATCACCAGGAAAGGCAGCAATGATATTCTTCTTAACGCTCTGGAAAATGACAACTTCAATTATGCATTTACCAATGTTGCTTAGTTAAGCAACAAGACTGCTGCAGGTGGTGAAACAAATCTCATGCCAAATTGAGTGCCAGATTTATTTTTGAAGAAAATTGTAAAGAAAGCATGAAAGCCACATGCAAATATGCTGCCAGATCTCATTGAGCACATCTCAGTATCTGTGCATATGCATGTGCTAAAGTGCCAGATTTGCTGACACAAAGCGTTTGTGATCTCATTTAAAAATGCTGCAAAATGTAAGACTATAATTTTATTTTGAAGTTGTAAAACTTCATTTCTAATCAAATAAAGAAAATAATGAGAACAATAAACACAATGCTACAAACAAACAAAACCAATTGCAGAAACAGCAACTGATGAGAAAACATTCTAAGAGTATACAGTGAAACTCCTTTACTCCAGCATGTCAGGGATTTTGTTTGACTGGCAACTTTTTTCAGATCATTAGATTTTATTCCATTAATGCCCCATCACATATTTAAATCGTATTTTCTTTAAGTGTTACAAAATGAAATAATACATTTCCATTGAACCCAGAGTTTAAATGAAGCCTGGGAAAGAAAACCAGGCTGGTTTCAAGGTAATGCAGCCAACATTGTTGAAAGTTTACAGAGAGCACAGTAACTGGGGTTCTGAGAGAGGACATGCAACTGGGGCTCTGTGAGAGGATGAAACTTTGCAGTCTGATATAATCCTGGGGTAACCAGAAATACAAGAGCAGCAGTAACATGCAGGTACTGCATGATCCTTATTAGCAGCACTGGATATTCCTGTCAGTTATTATCATGGTATGCTGCCTGTATCAGTACGTAGTTGGTAGCATTACTGTGGTCCAAATTGGAAGAGATCTTCTATGAAGCACAAGAACTTTAGCTGTTTACATTATTGCTTCCTCTGCTAAAAAAAGTAGGTTGCACAGCTCTGGCCAGAAGAATGCACTAGATTCTTGCCTGCTCAGTAAGCTGCCTAGTATTTGGAAAATGATTCTCATTACAAAATACTATGTGCTAAATGCACATCCATGTCCACATCATCGATATCTACACAATGCAGTATTTTCTTCTTATCCAGTGTCACAGCAAAATATTCAAAGCTTCCCAACTTTGAGCAATTCTCCAAACACACTTCCAGATCATTACTATCAACATTGAACAGCAAGGTCCAAACACCAATCCCTGGAGAATACAGCTGCCAACTGGCCTCCAGGTAGTCCCAGGGCCATTGATAACTGGTTGCAGTTGCACAAAGTGACCTTCATTCAGTGGCTTTCTTTGCTAGTTATTTTTCATATTACAACACGTAAAAATTTTGTGGAATTCAAGGTCAACAAAGAAACTATCTCGCTTAGACACAGAGTAAACAATGCATTGCTTTTTGAATATTGCAATGAACACATCCACATGATAAGGTAAATGCACATAATATTTTTAGAGGAAGGGGAATCAAAATTTAGAGGGCATAGATTTAAGACGAGAGAGGAAAGATTTAAAAAGGTACTCGAGGGGCAATTTTTTCCCACACTATCTATGACTATGACAGTGGGTGGTGGGTATATGGAGCGAGCAAGCTATCAGAGAAAATAGTTGAGGCATGTATTTAAAAGATATTTGAACATAGAAAAGTTTGAGAGGGATATGGGCCAAATGCTGGTGAATGGGACTAGCTCAG
Source organism: Rhinoraja longicauda (assembly GCF_053455715.1). Lineage (NCBI taxonomy): Eukaryota > Metazoa > Chordata > Chondrichthyes > Rajiformes > Arhynchobatidae > Rhinoraja > Rhinoraja longicauda. The sequence continues at coordinate 4,232,376 of NC_135970.1, forward strand.
ATGGGCATCTTGATCGGCATGGACGTTGGGCTGAAAGGCCGATTTGGGTGCTACATGATTCAAAGATTCCAAGACCAGCTATGAACAAGAATCACACCTTCCAAAATCATTTTGCTACAAATTTATCCAGAACTATCCACCTGAGGAGCTGAGAGCTTCTCCTTTGATATATATTTTTCCATTTAATCTTTGCATGCAATTTTTACCTGCTTTGGTGGAGTGTAGGACTGATTATTGCCAGCATCAATTTCTCTGGGACTATCAGAGACATCATTGCTGCTGGTAGGACTCTCTCCATCTTCCTGGCTAGTCCGACTATTTTGGCAAACACTGTTTGGTAGAGAACTATTTGAATTGGATCCATCTTCATCTCCATCCAGGTCATCTTTCCACTGCTTCATCATTTCAAGCACATTGGATGGCCTTTGAGTGGCTGTAGTATCGCCCTGGAATTCAAGGATTATGTTTCATGACTTTAGTATGGCAGTAAATTAAAACATGTCACTGGCCTTTCTACCTAGTTGTGATTATGCTCTGACAATTAGATCATTTGGCATTCTTAATTATACTTTGAGCTCAGGATGAAACATCAATTCCATTGAGAAGTAACAAATGTTAATTTACTGACTTTGGAGATGAATTACAATTTTTTGCCTGAAGTGAGAGTAAATCATAAACAAAGTTCAATAGTTCTGTCATTGATGAGTATGCCACAACCTTATTAAATGTAAATCTAAGGATAGATCCCATAAATTACCTTTTATTCCATTACAAACTTTCACCATGAATATTTTTGCATTTCCTAAGTGACATCCTGAAAAAAGCATTTGTACTCCAATAAGCACCCAATATAATAGAAAAAGTCGGATCTTTCTCCTTGGATGAAAGAAAGATTTTAGTGACGTGTGAAATAAATGTAACAATTTAAATTATAATATATATCTCACAATTCATAGGAACAAATTATGCTTGTATTAAAAAACTTGTTGGCTATCAATTTCTAGATGTGAGGTTAGATGCAAAACCACCCCAGGCCAGCTGAAAAATGGACCTCTAGGTACTTGGAAAGGTATTTCAAGCAGACTTCACACATCTTAGAAACACTAATCACTTATTTTTTTTCTGTTGCGACCAGCCTTTATAAAAAATAAAATAATGCAATAGTATCCAAAATAAAGACTGAAATATAATTTATTTTATTTCTTTGGTTTGGAACAATAGACAGTATTTACTGCCTGTTAGAGGTCAGCATAAGGGAATTAGGAGAATTAGGAGTCAAGTACACGTTATAGTCAGCATTTAAATGATCAGATTGATCTAATTCAGTATTATGTCCTGTTACGTTAGATCCTAGATTCACAAATACCCCATTTACAATCCACTACCATAACCAATAGGCAATGTTCCCTATATTAAAAAAGTAAGATTTCAAGGATGGGATCAATACAATAAAAAGAAGCAATGTACTGGATCAAATCTGACCTCATCACTCCAACTTATGCATATTGACGTTCTGATTTCACATAATGAGCTAAATACATAAAATCCACAGGGTCCTGGAAGCACAGGTTTGCACAAGAGCTTGAAGCTCCAAAAGCAAATAAAGTTCAAATTTTCAAATTATGCTCAATCGTACATTGTGAATGCTGTGTAAAGAAGATTACTGTAAAAGAATAAAAATTAAATAATTGAGCCAAATGATGGATAATCGATCAAGGACAAAAATGTATAGTTCATGTCAATGACAGAAAATACTATATTATTGAAATAAAGAGCAGACAAAATAATTAAGGTGTTCAGATACACAAGTCTTTAAAAATTAATCTTCAATTTCAAAAATCGTGACCAGATTATGGAATCCACTGTTATAGGTGGCCCTGCATGCAAAAGCAGCTGAAATGTCTGAATGCATTTGGAAAAGCTCTTCTGTATGTAGTGAGTGGTGCCACAGTATGTCTTTCATATGTAATAGAACAAAGAACTAGAACAATTCTCTTCTTCCCTCTCCCATTGGGCAAAAGGTATAGGAGCGTGAAAATGCACACCTCCAGATTCACGGACAGTTTCTTCCCAGCTGTTATCAGGCAGTTGAATCATCCTACCACAACTAGAGAGCAGTCCTATCTACCTTATTAGTGGCCCTGGACTATCTTTGATTGGACTTGACTTTACCTTGCACTAACATTATCTATACACCGTAAATGTCTTAATTGTAATCATGTATTGTCTTTCTACTGACTGGATAGCACGCAACAAAAGATTTTCACTGTACCTCGATACACATGACATTAAAGTAAACTAAACTGAATAAGCCCTTTGGCCCGCAATGTCCGTGCTGAGCATGATGCTGTTAAACTAATCTCCTCTGCCTGAACGTGATGCAGATCCCTCCATTCCCCAAAATCCATAGAAATTGTGAAATTATCAGCCTGTGCTTTACCGTGACCCATGGGTTGTCAAGGAGCTCATTGGCTGTGATTCTATGGGCAGGATCCACTTTGAGGAGACGTGAGAGCACATCCTTTGCTGCAAGTAGAACAAGGAAAACTTAGTGAACCCGACTTGTTTCAGCAACATCGTTTATCAGAAATAGAAAAGCTGAACACCATTTATCCATGCAGTTTTGTAGAAAACATAAAAGGGTTTATTTGATGATGGAAACAAAGATATTAAGAACAGTACTTTAACATTTATTGCATGCAACATTCATTCTTTCCTGAAAAGGCTACTGACATTAAAACTTAATTTCTTTAAATCAACAATGAACTAAACTGCACCCGCTCTATTTACAATGATCGAAATCGCACAGGCTGTGGTCAGCTGTTCCGTGAGGCAGTTGGCTGGCTCCAATGTGATTGAGGCCCTCATTACTACACTGCAAATTGGTTATGTAGCTCAGTAATTTGCTCTACGAGTTGTCAACACAATTCCAGTATGAGCATCCTCTGCTGCTTCAGTGGCCTGCATATTTTCAAAACAAACTTTGCTAATGAACCACTGTAACTGCTCATGAACTATTTAAAAAAGTGGGCAATCTCAGAACAATTGAGTATATTTTAAATATGCAAATTAAGCCCATTAAAAATACTCCAAATAATTTACAAGAGCAATTTTAAATGAGGAAGCAACAACTCCACATGCCAAGAACCTGGAATAAACAAATGACCGAATAAACATTCAATTCCTACAATTCTTAGCGATCGAGTCATGCAGCGTGGAAAAAGGCCCTTCAGCCCAACTTGCCAACTCCGACCAACATCTACCTTGTCCCACCTGCCTGCTTTCGGCCCATATCCCTCTAAACCTACCATATCCATGTACCCGTCTAAACGTCTCTTAAACATTGCGATAGTACCTGTCTCATCTACTCCCTCTGGCAGCTTGTTCCATACACCCACCACCCTTTATGTAAAAAAATTACCCCACAGGTTCCCATTAAATCTTTCCCCCCTCACATTCAACCTATGCCCTCTGCTTCTTGATTCCCCATCTCTGGGCAAAAGACTGGGTGCGTTTACCCGATCTATTCCTCTCACGATTTTGTACACCTCTCTAAGATCACCACTCATCCTCCTGCGCTCCAAGGAATAAAGCCCTAGCCTGTTCAACCTCTCCCTATAGTCCATCGAGTCTTGGCAAATCTTCTCTGAACCGCTTCAAGCTTGACAACACCTTTCCTATAACATTGTGACCAAAACTGAATACAATACTCTAAATGTGGCCTCACCAACTTATATAACTGCAACATGACCTCCCAACTTGACCACCCAATCCACCTGTGACTCCACTTTCATGGAACTATGCACCTGTACTCCTAGATCCCTCCAGAGCACTCCCCAAAGCCCTACCATTCACTGTGTATTCTCTGTCCATATTAGTCTTCCCAAAAAGCAACACCTTACATTTCTTTGTATTAAATTCCATCAACCATTCCTCAGCCCACCTGCCGAATCGATCAAGATCCTGTAATCTTTGACACCCTTCTTCACCATCTACAATACCACACACTTTAGTGTTGTCTGGAAACTTGCTAATCATGCCATGTATGTTCTCATCTTCCAAATCATTGATATAGATGACAAACAGTAATGGGCCCAGCACTGAACCCTGAGACACACCATTAGTCAGAGGCCTCATGTCTGAAAAATACCCCTCCACCCTCTGCTTCCTTCCATCAAGCCAATCGCCTATCCATCCAGCTATCTCTCCTTGGATCCTATGCAATCTAACCTTCCAGAGCAGCCTACCATGCAAAACCTTGTCGAATGCCTTGTTGAAATCCATATGTACAACATCTACAGGTCTGCCCTCGTCAACCTTTTTGGTCACATCTTAAAAAAACAGGTTTGTGAGGCAAAACCATGCAGAATATCTCTAATCAGTCATTATCCATCTAAACACATGTATATTTTATCCCTCAGAATACTTTCTGACTACAGATGTCAGTCTCACTGGCCTGTAGTTCCCTAGCTTTTTCCAGTAGCCTTTCTGGAATGGAGACACAACATTTGCCAAGCTCCAATTTTCTTGCATCTCACCTGAATTTAATGACGACTCGTAAATCTCAGACAGGGCTCATGCAATCTCTCTTCGAGCTTCCCATAGTGTCCTCGGATATATCTGATCAGTCATGGATATGTGTCAGGACCTTCAGCACCTCCTTGATGGTAATACTAACTGTCATCTGCAAGAGCCACCCCCTGTGGCTCTTGCTCCTCAGTTCCCGAAATTCACTTGATCCCATCTGTTTATATTTGCCTCCTTCTTATTCATCCCTCGTCACCAAAGCTTCCTTACGTCCACCTGCCTTGTCATTAACTCTAACAGGAACATGCATGTCGTGGATTCATCAACACACTTTTAAAAGCATCCCACTTTACTGAAGTCTCTTTTCCTTCATACAACCTATTCCAATCAACTCGAGCGAGTTCCTGTTTTATACCTTCAAAGTTGGCCTTGACCCAATTTAGAAATTTAATTCTTGGGCACGCCCTGCCTCTATCCATAACTATCTTAAACCTAATAGAACAGTGGTCGCTGATCCCAAAAGGCTCATTCATGAACACTTCATCCACTTGCCTCGCCTAATTTCCCAAGACTAGATCAAGCGTGGCCCTCTTCCTTGTGGGGCCCTCTACACATTGTCAGAGGAAACTCTCCTGAACACATTTGACAAATTTCACCCCATCTAAACCTTTCGCACGACATTCCACATGCTTTCAATCTCCACAAGACCAAGTTCATGCTTAATAATTGACTTTGTTCTAAATAAAAGCCCCAAAATTATAAAATGTTTTTTTCTTACCACCATCACTAATCTTTTGTAGAACTGAGCTGTCTAGGCGAAGCTCCCCTCTGTTTATCAATTTAGCAAGCTTCTCTTCTGAGTTTGCCACAAATGGTGGAGCTCCGGAGAGCCTGCATGGAAAAATGTAATTATATTTTCCTTTATTTGCTTATCTAAGCCACTTAATGATCTGGATTCAGATGGCTTCATAACCCAAGAAATGTAGCTCTTGTGCGTATCTTCCTGACACAGAAATGATTAGGTAATTGAGGATTCATTTTGAATTCAAGACACAACACAGTCCAGTTCAATAATGTGATGCTTTATAGGACAATAGGACAAAGTGAATCTCAATCTTTCTCGTACCAAATTATTTTGAAGTCAAAATCTTTGGAAAATAATACCATTCAATTTTAATTTTGGAACAATCAGCAGCAAAATGCTGTTGACTTTTATATTTTGTTCTTTTGTGCTTTCACAATGTAACCTTTTATTTTCATTGTGTAGGAAAGAAAACTGCAGATGCTGAAGAAGGGTTTCGACCCGAAATGTCACCCATTCCTTCTCTCCAGAGATGCTGCCTGACCCGCTGAGTTACTCCAGCATTTTGTGTCTACCTTTTATTTTCATTATACTCTATGGCTTTATATTCTGAACTGAGATACAAGCAATGTACTTTAGAGGTGCAAACATTTTCAAAAGGCCATGTTTACCTTTGAAGAAGTTCACATGGCAAATATATCACCATCATCTTTATAGCATTAACAATCAATAAAATGCCAATGTGTACATTATGACAAGGGGAAAAGTTACCAATGGATCACAGTAATCTGAGAACAGTATCTGATATAGTCACTCTTGATGGATACTCCACAGTGTGCATTCAGCCATTCGTGCAGTATTTCATGATGCTGTGCCGAGTAAATTTTCATTAATGCCACAATGACGGGAAGTATGTTTGGAGGGAGGTTTGCAGAGTATTTTGTTGTGGAGAAAGGTAAACTTCTTAGGAAAGATTATGGATGATACCGTATGTTTTGTTGCGTTTGCATCAAAAGTGCCTAAATCACCCATTTATTCCCCACGTTCAGAATAAACTGACGTGGAGATGTACAATCTTAAATATTTCATGTATGCATGCCCTTCATTCAATTTTCATCACAATTTTTGTTGCATATTTCCAACACGTTAGCCATCATTCTCTGGGCACCATTTATTGCCGATTGGCTTAAAATTTTAAAAGCATATATCAGACCTCAAGGGAAGGAATAAATCCAAAATACAAAACGTGATTTTAAGAAAACTGCCAATTAGATTGTATCTACTGGTTATAAAAACAAAGAGTTGTGAAAAGGAGAAGAATCAACAGAAAAAAAAACAATCTTGGAATCAGTCAAAAGTCTTCCTAGTGGAATTTTCTCCTTTTGTGGCCGAATATTCTACTGCACAAAATATATTAAACAATTTACAAAACATCAAATTCCAGATTGTAAAGGACTTCATATTCATCAGAAGGTGTTTTTGAAAATAATTTCATTACATACATTAACCTGGAAATTGTACAATGATGGAAATGCTTGCTGAGGCAGAAACAGAAATACTCAGTAGATCAAACAGCATCTGAAGAAAGAGAAACAAATTTAATCTTTTAGGCTGAAGACGGTTTCTTTTTCCACATATACTGCTTGACTTTTGAGACATTCCAGCATTTTCTGTTTTTGTTTGTTTTCCAGCATCTGGCCTGCTGCAGTTCTATATGAATGACCTCGACAAGAATGCACATGATTAACAAGTTTGTAGATGACACCAAAATAGTTGGTATCATAGATTATCACGATGGTTACCAAGAGTTACAGTGGGATCATGATCAGGCGGGCAAGTGGGCTGAGGAATGGTAAAAATGGGGTTTAATCCAAATAAATGTGAGGCAGAGCATTTTGGGAAGTCAAACAAAGGCAGAACTGAATATAGAAGTTGGGATGTTATATTACAGTTGTACAAGATCATGTCTTATGAAAATGATTGTTCTGTGAAGAAGTAATCAAAAAGGTTGATGAGGGCAAAGCCATAGATGTTGTCTATATGGACTTCAACAAGGCATCTGACAAGGTTCAACATGGTAGGATGCTCTGGAAGGTTAGATTGCATGGGATCCAGGGAGAGCTAGCCGACTGGATAGAGAATTGGCTTCATGGAATAAATGATGGGTGACGGTGAAAAGTTAATTTTTGAACTGGAAGCCTTTAACTAGTGGTCGCACCAAAGTGCCCGAACAAAGTCTTATAGAGCTGCATCATGACTCCCTAACTCTTACATTCAATGTCCTTAGCAATGAAGCCAAACAAACCATACACCTTCTTAACCAGCCTATCTACTTGTTTTGCCATCTTCAGTGAGCAATGGACTTGGACTCCAAGATCCCTCTACACATCAATGCTGTTAAGAATTGCATCGAGGATTAGGAATTGCTAATCAACATTGTGTGTACAGGTTATTTGTTATATATATATATCATATATTGTAGCAGTGCGGATGTCCGGACCCGATATAAGGCTAGACGCCAGGCAAGTACTGAGAAGGTTGTTTAATAAAGATTACTGCATCCACACACTACAAGGCACGGTAGCGCAGCGGTAGAGTTGCTGCTTTACAGCGAATGCAGCGCCGGAGACTCAGGTTTGATCCTGACTACGGGTGCTGTACTGTAAGGAGTTTGTACGTTCTCCCCGTGACCTGCGTGGGTTTTCTCCGAGATCTTCGGTTTCCTCCCACACTCCAAAGACATACAGGTATGTAGGTAAATTGGCTGGGTAAATGTAAAAATTGTCCCTAGTGTGTGTAGGATAGTGTTAATAGTGTTAGTGTGCGGGGATCGCTGGGCGGCGCGGACTTGGTGGGCCGAAAAGGCCTGTTTCCGCGCTGTATATATATGATATGATATAATATGAAGACAGACAAAGGAATGGCACCAAACCCCTCCAGGGAAACCCAGTAGCATCGGGCAGTCCCAGACCTGTCCATCCAGTGCCAAGGGGTTCGACCCAGGGAGTGGCCTAATCCCCAGGGGCCACCACAGGACCCCCACCCCCCCCCCCCACCCCAGAACCGGAGGCACAAACCGGGGGACGCATGAGACGACCAGCCCGAGTGCGCATACCTGCCGGCACAGGGACCAGTGAAGGCCAAGGCAGAGGGTGCCTAGATGGAGGACAGCCCCGAGGCTGAGGCTGGGCAACTAGCGCCGGCTGGTCGATGTCCATGTGAGCCGGCTTCAACCGTGCAACCAACACCGTCTCGCGCCAGCCCCCCATGTCCAGTACGAACGTCGTTGGCCCATGCTGCAGCACCTTGAAAGGACCCTCATACGTCCGCTGGAGCGGCGTCCGGTGAGCTTCTTGGCGCAAGAAAACATACGCACAGTCCCGCAGGGCAGACGGGACGTGAGGGCGAAACGCCCCGTGACGAGACGTTGGTACCGGAGCGAACTTGCCCACCTTCTCACGGAGATGCAGTAGGGCAGATGACGGCGGCTCCTGCTTCCTCTGTGCCAACGGAACGAACTCCCCAGGCACTGAGAGCGGAGCCCCATAGACGAGCTCCGCCACGGAGGAGGCCAAGTCTTCTTTCAGAGCAGTTCCTATGCCCAACAAGACCCACGGCAACACGTCCATCCAGTCCGGGCCCGTGAGCCGAGCCTTGAGGGCAGCCTTAAGCTAACGGTGGAACCGCTCCACCAGGCCGTTCGCCTGCGGGTGATAGGCCGTGGTGTGGTGTAGCTGAACACCCAACAGGCGAGCCATGGCCGACCACAGCTGAGACGTAAACTAGACTCCCCGGTCTGATGAAATGTCCAGGGGCACGCCGAAACGGGCAATCCAGTGCGCCGCCAGGTCACGAGCGCACGTGGCCGCAGAGGTGTCAGTCAGGGGAACAACCTCCGGCCACCGCTTGAAGCGGCCCACCACGGTGAGGCGGTGAGTGACGCCACAGGACGGCGGTAGTGGGCCCACAATGTCCATGTGGATGCGATCAAACCGCTGGCGGGGCACACAGAACACCTGGAGAGGCGCTGGACTTTGGCAGTCTGACGGGGAATGCAGGTTCGAGCCCAGTGACCAACCTGCTTGCGCAAACCGTGCCACATGAAGCGGGCAGCCACAAGGGCCGTCGTCGCCCGGATGGAACGGTGAGCCAGCTCATGAATCATGTCGAAAACTCTCCAGCGCCAGACTGCAGGGGAGATGGGGCGCGGCTGACTGAATGAGACATCGCACAGTAGCGTCGCCCCTCCAGGACCGACAGGGATGTCCTCCAGACGTAGGCCAGAAATGGCAGTCCGGTAGGCGGACATCACGTCGTCCGATAGCTGAGCCGCCGCCAGGGCAGAATAGTCGATGCCAGGGGCCATCTCGAGAACGGCATTGACGGTGGGGTGAGACAACGCATCAGCGACCCGGTTCTCCTTGCCCTCGACGTAGTGGATGGAGGTGGTAAACTCGGACACAAACGCCAACTGCCGCTGCTGCCATGTGGACCACGGGTCGGAAACCTTTCCGAAGGCGAAGGTGAGGGGCTTGTGGTCCGTGTAAGCGGTGAAAGGCGCGGCCATCTAAAAAGTAGCGGAAGTGGCACACCGCCAGGTACAGGGCGAGGAGCTCCCGGTCAAATGCGCTGTAATTCCTCTGGGCGTTGCTTAGATGTCGACTGAAAAAGGCCAGCGGCTGCCAACACCCCCATGAACTCCTGCAGACCACGCACAGAGGATGGACGGGGAAATCGGCGGATGGCGTCGACCTTGTCCGGCAGGGGAACCGCGCCTTGCGTGGTCACGCGGTGGCCGAGAATGTCGATAGTAGAAACTCCAAACAGACACTTGGCGATGTTGATAGCCAAGCCGTGCTCGCTGAGCCGCTGACAGAGCTGCCGAAGGTGAGTGCAGTGCTTCTGCTGCGAGCAGCTAGCCACCAGGATGTCGTCAAGATAGATGAATACGAAGCCGAAACCGCGGCACTCTCCGTCCCTGAGCCGTTAGAAAGCCTGCGCGGCGTTCTTAAGGCCGAAGGGCATCCGGAGGAATTTGAAAAGTCCAAATGGCGTGATAATTGCCGTCTTGGGCACATCATCCGGGTGGACCGGGATCTGATTGCAGCCCCGCACCAAATCCACCTTGGAGAATACAGTTGCCCCAGCCAGATGGGCTTTGAAATCCTGGATGTGGGGCACGGTCTGTGGTGGTGCGTCATTGATCCGCCGATAATCCCCACAAGGCCGCCAGGCCCTGCTTGCCTTAGGAACCATGTGGAGCGGGGAAGCCCACGGGCTGTCGGAGGGACGGACAATCCCCAAGGACTCCATCGCACAGAACTCCTCCCGGGCGAGGTGGAGCTTATCAGGCGGCAGCCGGCATTCCCGGCGTGGAGGGGCGGGCCGGTAGTTGGAATGTGGTGCACCACCCCGTGCTTGGGGCTCGACACGTGGAACTGGGGGGTCAGGATGTCAGGAAACTCGACCAGTACCTGTGCGTAGCAGGAGTCCACAGAAGACAGCGGGCCAGCGGGCCAGCCGGCGGCGCAATCGGATCGCCCAGACGCAGCGCGATTGGCTCCATCGTGGCGGAGTGGACCAGGCACTGCCGCTTGACGTCCACCAGGAGGGAATGAGCCCGGAGGAAATCAGCGCCCAACAACGGTTGAGAGACATCGGTGACGGTGATTGGCCAGGGGAAATGACAGGCCCCGAAGTTGAGCAGGACCATGCAAACCCCATAAGTCCACATGGGGCTGCCGTTCACCGCGGTGAGTACGGGCTCCCGCTTACCGGAACGAATGTCCGCCGGTGAAGGGGGCAGGACGCTCAACTCCGCCCCGGTATCAACAAGGAAGCGACCCCCGGAGCGCCGATCTCAAGCGAAGAGACGATGAATCTTTTTCGGGAACGAGCAGGACTGGCGGCACTGACGAGCTGCAGCGTCCCAGCGCTGCTGGTAGAAGCAACAGCCGCGGGGAGCATTCGTGCAGGCCTCCGAGGCGCAGCCGAGACGCGATCGATGGCTCCACCAACTTACGGTTGGAATCCCGGTGCCGTGGAAGCCATGTCCAGCGCATTCATGTCTCGTCGACGGGTCATCCAAAGCATGTCGGCGCTCTCACCCAGGGCCTGCAGGTCCACGAAGTAATCGCCGGCAAGCTGCAGGCGGATATCGTCCGGCAGCTGTTGGAGAAAGGCATACCCGAACAGAAAGGGCAGGAGGTTGTCGAGGAGCGAGAGCATGTCGCTCGACAGGGCCAACGGCTGCCGATCCCCGAGGCCGTCCATCCGGAAGATTCTCGCCGCCCGTTCAAATTCACTGAGGCCAAACTTACGGAGCACGAGTTCTTTCAGACCTCGGCATTTGTTGGCCATCGGAGGATTGCAAAGGTAAGGCCTGATGCGGCCGGCGGTCTCCTGATCGAGGGACCGACCACGTAATAGAAGCGAGTTGCACCCACAGTGACGCCCCGGAGGTTAAACTGGGCCTCCACCTGCTGAAACCAGACGTCCGATTGGGTGGTCCAAAACGTCGGCAGCTTTAGTCCGACCACGCTGAGCTGGCCCTGGTCTGCGTTTTGATCCATCTTAACAAATAATGGAACGTCGGGGTCACCAGTGCAGCAGTGCATATGTCTGGACCCGAAATAAGGCGAGACGCCAGGCAAGTACCAAGAAAGTCATTTAATAAAGATTACTGCATCCACACACTACAAGACAAAGGATTGCCACCAAACCCCTCCAGGGAAACCCGTAGCCTCGGGCTGTCCCAGACCTGTCCATCTAGTGCCGAGGGGTTCGATCAGGGAGTGGCCTAATCCCCAGGGGTGGCCACAATATTATATATTATACATATATATTATATTATATACATATATATTTATATACATTATTTATACTATATAAAACTCATTCATCCCAAGTAAAGTTAATACTAATTTCCTTACAATGTATACATAATGACTCCTATGCTCCATGCGTCACATTGTTGAGTGTACTGGTGTGCACTGAGAACTTCCGGAGCTGAAAATAAAAACAAAATTAAATGGTTAATTAAAGATTTAATGAATGCAGGACAATTGAGTAAGGAACAAAGGAAACTAAGGCCAAGTGCTGGTTGAAGCAGAAGTTGTCTTTGATGATTGGGACAACAAAGTAAACCACGGAAACTGCACTAATCCAGTTCATATCTCCCAGTCTCTCTAAGTAATCATTCAGGAATGTTATTTAAATCATTTTCTACTTAGGTCATATGTTTCTTATTTCACTCATTGGATATCCAATTAACGTTTTCCCATTCTCGACTATTTGTGCTGCATGAAAACTTTACAAGCCTCCAATTTGTTTTAGCATCCAGAACATTTAGATATATTAGTCACCATTCTTCCATTCCTACTCTTGCTCAATCTAATATTATAAGCGTATTTGGTTTTCGATTTTTAAGGCAATTTCTTATTTAGGTATCCAATAAAATAAAAGGTAGAAGTAAAGCAAATAGTAGGACATTTGGACCTTAAAGACTACTACACCATTCAAAGCAATTATGTCACACTGATCCTCTCTCATAATCTGCTATCTTCGCCACAATCTAGACATCTTTTGATTCTCAAAATTATATCCACCACCTTCATATATTCAGTCACTTGGCCTCCACTAATTTCACTACTACCAGAGAGAAGACATTTGTCCTCTTATTGGTCCTAATTGTCTTAACTCATATTAACAAACTATCACCCCTCTATTGAAACACATCGCCAGCCAGTCAACAGATCCTCTCATCATCCAGTTGTCTAAACCTGCAGGAATTTTGTATTTCAACTTTCACAACCTCATAGATCTGATATCTCTTCATGTGCCAGTCTGACCATTCTAGAAACAATATGATGAACCGTTTCTGCATTTCCATGTATATCCTTTCTGAGGTAAGGATATCACAACAACAAACCATACTCCAGGCAAAGTCACACCAAAACTCCAAGGAAATGTAGTAAGTAATCCTTGCACCTGCACTCGACACCTCTGAAGGCCATGTACCATCTATCTTAATGGCTTACTGCCCCCAAGTCCCCTTTGTACACCAATATTTCTTCATCACCAGTAAAATATTAGTTTTTCTGTTAAAAGTCAAAGTGAATAATCTAAGATTTATTGTGGTATACCCCATCTGCCAAATTTTTGCCCAAACATTCAATTTGCCAAAATTTCCCTCAAGCCCCTTTCTACTCTTCTTACAATTCACAGTCCCACCCAATTCGGTCATCAAATTTTGTACATTTTGTTCCCTCCTTCAATTTATTGATTAAATTGCAAACAGTTAATGCTGAAGCACTCCCACAAGATCAAGGTTAGTTACAGCTACAATTAAGTCCATCTGCCAACATCTGGCAGATGCCAACATCTGCATCACTGCTCACATCCTGTTTCTTGCCCAGAAGCCTATCACGGCAGTAACAATAAGAAACAGTGTTCATAGCTAGCTTTCTTAAGTCCCAACATACACACAATCGTGTACCCGATCAGCCGAGAAGGTTGTTGGCTTCCCCCCATTGACGAACTGTACATTGCAAGGACCAGGAAGCGAGCGGGTAAGATCATCTCTGACCCTTCCCACCCGGGCCACAAACTCTTTGAAGCACTTCCCTCTGGAAGGCGACTCCGGACTGTCAAAGCCGCCACAGCCAGACATAAAAACAGCTTTTTTCCACGAGCAGTAGCTCTACTCAACAGCCAAAAGTCTGTAGCCTCCTTTTGCTCTGGTATTTTATTTCATTTTTCATTCTTAAACTATAATATTTTATTCTTAATGTTTTAATGTTTTATGTTTTATTCTTAATTGTTTACTGTATGTCGTGTTGTTACTTGTGGGCAAAGCACCAAGGCAAATTCTCATACGTATGCATACTTGGCTAATAAAATGTATTTGACTTCAACTTCAACTATCTGCACTTACAGCCATTCTGCCATGATAGGCAAATCAAATTTCCAGAGGGACACGAAATGACCTTTTTGATAAAAGGTAGCATCAGGTGATTACATTTCAGGGAGTTATCTTTTTCACTGCATATTACCGTTAAGTCAGCTACTAGTGCCTTTATTCAATCTGTATAGCACCATCTAGTGACCATGGACTGTACTGAGAAAGATGACAACAATCTTGTTTTTAATAAAAGATTAACAATTTATAAAAGCCATGAAAAACCCAAAATACGGTTTGGTAGATTCAGCTTCGATTCAGCCTGCACCATGAAGATAATTGATACAATTCTTTGCTAACCAGTAACTTGCTATTAGAAAACCAAATTATTTTTGTCACGTTCTTTTCTGCATTGTATATTGCATTCCGAAAAAAAGAATCTTCACTTACATTAATCACTCATAATGGGAAAATTATGATTCACTTGCTGAATAACTACAAGCAACCACAACGTTAAGAGTTAAAAGATTATGTTACAAGAACATGAAGCCAGTTGCTTGCACAAAATCTCACTCAAATTTATGTAATATTTAGAAATATACCATATTCCAAGACACTGATTAATACAGTGCCATCCATAATGTTTGGGACAAAGACCCATCATTTATTTATTTGCCTCTATACTCCACAATTTGAGATTTGTAATAGAAAAAAATCACATGTGGTTAAAGTGCATATTGTCAGATTTTTATAAAAGTCATTTTTATACATTTTGGTTTCACCATTTAGAAATTGCTCAGGTGTGTTTAATTGTCTCATTAATGCAGGTATAAGAGAACTCTCAGCACCTGGTCTTTCCTCCAGTCTTTCCGTCACCTTTGGAAACGTTTATTGCTGTTTATCAACATGAGGACCAAAGTTGTGCCAATGAAAGTCAAAGAAGCCATTATGTGACTGAGAAACAAGAATAAAACTGTTAGAGACATCAGCCAAACCTTAGGCTTACCAAAAACAACTGTTTGGAACATCATTAAGAAGGAGAGCACTGGTGAGCTTACTAATCGCAAAGGAACTGGCAGGGCAAGGAAGACCTCCACAGCTGATCACAGAATAATTCTCTCTATCATAAAGAAAACCCCCCAAACACCTGTGCGACAGATCAGAAACATTCTTCAGGAGTCAGGTGTGGATTTGTCAATGACCACCGCAGAAGGCTTCGAACAGAAATACAGAGGCTACACTGCAAGTCTATCCCCTACTCCCAATTCCTCCGTCTACGCCGTATCTGCGCCCAGGATGAGGTGTTTCACACTAGGGTGTCAGAGATGTCCTCATTCTTTAGGAAACGGGGCTGCTCCTCTTCCTCTCACTAGGGCCTCCTCTATATCCCGTAGCTCCACTCTTGCTCCCCCTCCCCCCATTCGTAACAAGGACAGAGTCCCCCTTGTCCTCACCTTCCACCCTATCAGCCAGCGTATCCAACAAATTATCCTCCAACATTTCCGTCATCTCCAACGGGATCCCACTACTGGCCACATCTTCCCATCTCCTCCCCTTTCTGCTTTCCGCAGAGACCGTTCCCTCCGTAACTCCCTGGTCCACTCGTTCCTTCCTACCCAAACCACCCCCTCCCCAGGCACTTTCCCCTGCAACCGCAGGAGATGCAACACCTGTCCCTTTACCTCCCCCCTCAACTCTATCCAAGGACCCAAACAGTCTTTCCAGGTGAGGCAGAGGTTCACCTGCACCTCCTCCAACATCTACTGTATCCACTGTTCCAGATGTCAACTTCTTTACATCGGCGAGACCAAGCGCAGGCTCAGCGATCGTTTCGCTCAACACCTTCGCTCAGTCTGCCTTAACCAACCTGATCTCCCGGTGGCTGAGCACTTCAACTCCCCCTCCCACTCCCAGTCTGGCCTTTCTATCATGAGCCTCCTCCAGTGTCATAGTGAGGCCCACCGCAAATTGGAGGAACAGCACCTCATATTTCGATTGGGCAGCTTACAGCCCAGCAGTATGAACATTGAATTCTCTAACTTTAGATGGCTCCTCTGTCCCTCTCTTCCCCTCCCCCTTCCCAGTTCTCCCACTGTCTTCCTGTCTCCACCTATATCCTTTCTTTGTCCCACCCTGATATCAGTCTGAAGAAGGGTCTCGACCCGAAACGTCACCCATTCCTTCTCTCCAGAGATGCTGAGTTACTTTTTGTGATACCTTCGATTTGTACCAGCATCTGCAGTTATTTTCCTACACTGCAAGATGCAAACCACTGGTTGTCCGCAAAAACAGGATGGCCAGGTTACAGTTTGCCAAGAAGTACTTAAAAGATCAACCACAGTTCTGGGAAAAGGTGTTGTGGACAGATGAGACGAAGATTAACTTATATCAGAGTGATGGCAGTTCATTCTACAGCAAGACAATGATCCCAAACATACTGCTAAAGTAACAAAGGAGTTTTTCAAAGCTAAAAAATGGTCAATTCTTGAGTGGCCAAGTCAATCACCCGATCTGAAACCAATTGAGCATGCCTTTTATAAGCTGAAGAGAAATCTTGAGGGGACTAGCCCCAAAGACAAGCTAAAGATGGCTGCAATAAAGGCCTGCAGAGCATCACCAGAGAAGACACCCAGCAACTGGTGATGTCCATGAATCGCACACTTCAAGCAGTCATTGCATGTAAAGGATATGCAACAAAATACTAAACATGGCTACTTTCATTTACATGACATTGCTGTGTCCTGAACATTATGGTGCCCTGAAATGGGGGGACTATGTATAAACACTGCTGTAATTTCAACATGATGAAGCCAAAATGTGTAAAAATGGCCTTTATTAAAATCTGAAAATGTGCACTTTAACCACGTGATTTTTTTCTATTACAAATCTCAAATTGTGGAGTACAGAGACAAATAAATAAATGATGGGTCTTTGTCCCAAACATTATGGAGGGCACTGTATTCCTAAAAGGAATGCATCATTTTATATATCACATAAATGTCAAAAGGTTGATTAAATAATATGAATTTCTCTTTTAAATTAATTTAAAAGTAAACTGCCCATCTTCCATCAAGGATATCAAAATCTACTTTTAAATTATATGTGTGTGCTATATTATATTGCTCTGTGTAATTTGTGTGAGTGGGATTGATTACACAGCAAATTAATTTCAAGGTTCAGGTGTCAATATTAACTTTTAGATAATATTTTTTATATTTTTCAAACAAAGATGTTGGAAGCATAGGCCTGTGTTTTTATCAGCTTTTTGGTAGACCACTTCAAATTAATTTATACTGCTCTGCATTCTCCCCAAAGCTTTTAGTCTTCGCCTAAATCAAAAATTTATTTAATTTCCCCTTAAAAGATTCAATGGTCTTGGTATCAAATATTTCCAGTGGTGAAACATTTATGTTCCAACATATTTTATTCAACGGATATGAACCATTCAGCATTGTTAAAAGGAAAAAAATGCTTATCACTATCAAAAAGATTATTAGATTCAAATCTAGCTACATAAGATTCACTTCCACCAGTAAATTAGTAGAGAGGCATGATGGCATGCAGATTTTATGGAAATTAATGTAAATATTTACATTAATAACTTATTTTATATATACAGAATAAATGGGATAATTGTAATATGTTTTAGCAAGATGTTTTAGCAAGAATTATTTTGGTAAAATTAAGAAACAATATTTGGGGAAAAAATGATTATATGCATTGAATGAATTGGGAAAATTCTGTGCAGTAAATGCAAACTGGAATGTAAACAACAGCAGATTTCTTACCCATATACATAGGTGTTCCACAGGTTGCCTGCAACATTTTGTCACTACCAACACCCCCTTTTTGCACAGAAAGTCCAAAATCAGTCACCTGGGCCAAAAAAAAGTACCATTTAGAAGAGTCCTGGTTATGTGTAGCACATGCCAATGCATTTTGATGAACATTAATTTTCCACATATTTCTCCTATCACATGAACATTTCTGATCTGCAATGTTTTTTTCACAGTGCATTCAATTTACAAGTTTCCTGTTTACCTGGAATCTCATTCTTTGCAAAGTATCTCCACCAACCTAAGCCATTTCTATCATTGTGTTAATCTCAATGTTTGAATTAATGTTTATAAGATCATAGTTTATAATCTCTTCACTGGGGACATTTAGAAACAATGGAAAAGATGTGACAGTACAATGACCAGTCCAACTTGCTGTTCACGGAACACGATACTTCATGGGACACTGATGACACCTCCTGGTCATTTTGGGTACTGAGACCACAAAACACAAGGCACTATACTATACTGTAAGTCACTATACTATAAGTCACAAGGATCCCAGGAGAAACAAATGCAATGGGGCAGGCTGAGTTGAGCAAAATCCAATCTATTTGATGTGAAATGATAGCCTAACCACCGGCTGTCTCCTTCCCCACTGTGGAAAAAATGGCACTTCTTTAATTCTTGCAACTGGGTCACCCAATCAGAATGCGTGCCTGTACAGAAATATACCCAATTTTCATAAATTTATTGGAAGAAAGAGCAAGCAGATTCCACTGTGTCTTAGCTCAGTGGTTTGTTATTTACAACACCCAGGAGAACCAATATTCCCAGTAAAATCTCTCCTGAAATGCTTACTTCTTAGACACCATTTTAACAATAATACTCTAGATATGATCTAATGATAGCTCTTGGATTAATTCCTCGTATTTCAATTCCAATTTGTTTGAAATAAAACCCAACGTCTGATTAATAATTTTATGCATCTGCACCAACTTTTATGATTTGAATGCTGGCATGAGTAGATGAAGCCAAGAAAGACACCTAGTAAATATAGGACAATTTGCTAAAGAAAGCATTGGAATCAGCAGATGGAGTGACATAAACAAACAAAATTCCAGCAGTCGCAGTGGAAATAGAATTGAACGGTCAATGTTAAAGATTCAAACAGGTCATTTTGCGGTGGAAACGAGGGCTTTCATTCTGAGGTTGAAAAAGAACAAGGGGTTGAGACATATCTAGTGCAGCTTCAAAATGTGGATAAGAGGACAGATTCAGTGAGGGGGATGTGGTTTATTGTGGCAACCAAAGACAACAGCTTCATTCTGAACAGGCGGAAATTGCAACTGTCTGACAGCATAGAAACCATGTCACTGCTGGAAATGTGGCATAGCTGCACCTTTCCAGAAATATCGAACAAATGTTACTTGAACTATATTGCTTTCCAAACCAAATTGGATGATTTGAGATGCATTTTTAAGTTTATAATTTATCTTAAGGGTAGCACCTGCCAGAGGTTAGTTTTGGCCCATTTTCAACTTTATAAAATAATAGTATTTCACAACCCAAAAAAAAAGACAAAGTGCTGGAGTAACTCAGTGGTTCGGGCAACATCTCTCTAGAACATTTTGGGTCGGGATTCTTCTTCAGACTGATTGTGGGGTAAGAGAGAAGGGGCAGGCCAAAGCCTGACATGTAATAGGTCAGAGATGGAAAGACATTGCAATAGGTCAGAGATGAAAAGGGAGAAGCCGATAGGTTGATATAGGCGAGGGTAGTTTTTGATAGGCAGATGGTGAGTAGCTTACAACCTAACAGTCTGAACATTGAATTCTCCAATTTTAGATAACTACAACACCTTCCCCCCTCACTTCTTCACACAAACCCCACCCTTCACTCCCCCTCCCCCCCCCCACCCACCTGCCATCCCTGTGGCCCACCTGGACTCACACCTATTTCTCCCCTCACCTTCCACCTACATTCCTTTCTCTAGCTTTACAATTTGCAACTCTTCAA
This sequence comes from Rhinoraja longicauda, assembly GCF_053455715.1. NCBI lineage: Eukaryota > Metazoa > Chordata > Chondrichthyes > Rajiformes > Arhynchobatidae > Rhinoraja > Rhinoraja longicauda. The sequence goes on from NC_135970.1 coordinate 4,252,399, forward strand.
TCTGTCTCTTCAAATCTCTTCAATTTGTCTTGTTCCTACTGTCTTCTCATCTGCTTTTTATCCAAACATCTACAAATCAAAAATACCCCTCACCCGTATCAACCCAATACCTGTCCAACCATCAGCCTATGAACCCTCTCACCTGCACCAATCTACTGCCTTACAGGGTTTGTCCTGCCCCTCCTCTCTTCCAGCTCTCCCCCCCCCCCCCCCCACCCGCCTATAAACAATCTGAAGGGTCCTGACTCAAAACGTCAACTATCCATATTCTCCAGCGTTGCTGCCTGACCTGCTGAGTTACTCCAGCACTTTATGCCTTTTTTTGTAAACCAGCATCCGCAGTTTCTTGTTTCTACATCTTTCTTATTTCACAACCCATTCAGTTTACCTTGATGTTTAACTTCATATCAAGTTCACTGCTGGTTTCAATGTTTTTAACCAAGATGTTTTCTAGTTTTAGATCCCGATGGACAATGTCTGTAGAAAGACCAATATTCAACATGCATTGAAAGTATGTCATTCAAGTGAGATTCATTCAGCATTCTCCAACTTTATGGGTGCACTACATTTGTACCGTAAACAAAACTCAAGAATTTTTTTTTCTTAACCTCAAAGAATATTAAAAAGTTAAACTACAATTATTTAATGTTAGAAAAGCACCAAACTATAAAGTACCATCACCACCATATATAGATTTACACTGGAGGTAAAGCATGTGTACAAACCAATCATAGCAACATGACTTGCCCATGGTTTCTAAATAAATAAAGTGTACTGTACAGACACTAATTTTGCATGTAAAAAACACAGCAATGAAGACAATCGGTAATTCCAACTCTCTTTTCTGAAACCACAGTTCTCCATGTCGGTGGTAATCTACAGTGGCATCTGGTAAACCACAGACTAACTTGCAGTAACAGGCCACAGTCCTTTCTCCCTCTACAGTGACTTCACAGTAGACATCAACACTTGCCATATATAGTGCTCCACAATATATAATGAAGCTGAGCAGGACATGATAGGGATGGAAAGCAGTAAGGTTCGCTAACTAATGGGAAAAGATAATTGATTAAACGTGCATTTGTGATGCGTTAATATTTTTATTAGATGTGTTAACTGTTTTAATCTCAGATTTTTCCTTTAAAGTACATTGTTCATTTTAAGCAATCAAGTCATGTTTATTGTCATGTGCAGATGAGATACAGGTACAATGGAAATCCTGCTTGAGCAGCATAAAAGGCACATAGATTCAGACAATACACAAAAACATAAATTAGACATAAATTCTACATGACAGAAAAGAAAAAGACATTAGTGCAAAAATATACAATTAGAAAACAAGTCTGTGGTGGTGCAAGACGTATGTCATGGTTTTTCCATTGTTGAGGTAGGATTAGAGATTATGCAGGTAGGTTCAAGAACCTGATAGTGATAGAAAAGTAGTGTTTCCTGAACCTGGTGGTATGGGACGTCAACCTTGCACTGGTCACACTGCCCCAGAGGAGATTCCAATGGTCCAAAAATCGGAATCTCTGTCACTGGACCAACTCTCAGCCACGCATTCACCTCTCCTAACTACCTATTTCTACCTTCACTAGCATGTAGCACCGAGGGTACTCCGGAGATTAACCTTTTAGATCCTGCTTTTTTAACTGCGTTGGAAAGAACTGCAGATGCTGGTTTAAATCGAAGATAGACACAAAATGCTGGAATAACTCAGTGGGACAGGCAGCATCTCTGGAGCGAAGGAATGGATGACGTTTCGGGTCGATAGACGCTTCTTCAGACTGATGTCAAGGGAGTGGGTGGTACAGAGATAAAATGTGGTCGGAGACAGTATGTTGAACTGGGAATGGGAAGGGGAAGGGGATGGAGAGAGAGAGAGAGGGAAAGCAAAGGCTACTTGAAGTTAGACAAGTCAATGTTCAGACCGCTGGGGTGTAGGCTGTCCAAGCGAAAAATGAGGTGATGTTCCTCCAATTTGCGCTGGGTCTTTGACAACGGAGGAGGCCCAGGACAGAATGGTCAGTGTGGGAATGGGAGGGGGAGTTAAAGTGTTGAGCAACCGGCACCTTTGCTGCCACAGAATTTCCTCTCGGTCCCTCTGACTAATCTCTTTTTTCACTATAGGCTTGCCCACCTCCACCTTTCCTCACATGTGCGAGAGCCAGGGCTGACACCACAGACTTGACTGCTGCTAATGCTATCCTCTGAACAGTCATCCCCACAACAGTATCAAAAAGGATATACGTTATTGAGGGGAATGGCCAGATTCCTGCACTTTCTGCCCACTCCCTTTCCTGATGCTCACCCATTTGCTTTCTACCTATATCTTAGGTGTGACCACCTCAAGATAACTCCTCAGTACGGGCACTAACATTCTCTCAGACAATCCCGAGGTAGTCGGGCTGATACTTCAGTTTCCACACGCGGTAGGTCAGGAGCTTCAGCTGGGCACACTTCCCACAGGTATAGTCCTCAAGGACACTGGAGGTTTCTCTAACTGTCCACATCCTGCAGGAGCAGCATACCAGTGCCCTAACTACCATCCTTAATGCAATAAGACTAAGGAAGAGTAACAGTAAAAAACAGACCTTACCTTAAATTGCTATCATCCTCCACTCAGCCTTTTGGCTGAAGCCTCACAAGTCAAAGCCTCAGCACTTACCCTCAGATACAGCACTTCACCTCAACATAGCCCCCAATAGGCCTGCCTTCCTCAGTCAAACCAGGTCACTAACGACTGCTTTTAAAATCTCCTGCACAGTTCCTCCTCTTATCTCTGCTCACTCACAACTGAAACTGAAGTCAATTCAGTTTCTGTTGCCTATTGCAGGTTCTATTTTTTCAGACATTTAAGATAATGATATTGAGCACAAGTACAAAGTTATTTAGTTTCTGATAAAATCTTACCATTCTTATGTAAGTAAGCAATTGCACTTGCTAGGCTATGAATCACATGCCTTGTCTCATTTTCAGTTAAATTTTTTTTCCTGTGAAGGATTGCACTGAGCTCTCCACCTTCACAGACCTCCGTCACCAGGTACATTCGCTGCAAAAACAGTTAACATTACCTATTAAGAGGAACATGTAATCCAAAAACAAAATAATTCAAAATGGCAAAAATGTGAAATGAAAACAGAAAATGTCGAAAATGTTCAGAAACTCAATTTTCTTTTCTTTTAGATGGCGTGCAAATTGTTGAGTATTTCCAGTATTATGTTTTTATTTAGATTGTCGTGAACTAAGTGGTAATTTACATTTAAGTGGTGTGATACTTTCTCCTCAAGATGAAGCAATGCTGAAACCTTATTCCACCCCAAACCCCATCCTCAACTCTCCAAATACCTGGTTGAATACTTTAATCAAGGGTTTTAAAAACAACCAAGAATATATATAAGGGAGTAATAGACTTGTGCTTCAGTTTACCCTGTGCTGTTGAATAGACTGTGACTTGGGCAAATTTCCAAATGTAAATAGTTATTTTGTTATTATTAAGATACAAAAGGAAGTTTGTAATTGTGGATTGACAGCTATTACCAATGCCATCAACATTCATAAAAACATTGTTTCAATAGGAAAGAGGAAATATAGGAATGTTTTTGTTCTAAAGTCATGAGCTCAAGCATAGGAAGCAAACAGCTTTTGCCTGTCTATTGAAAGCTATCTGCAGATTTTGTGAACAATATAAAATATTGTTGCAATCTAGCAAACAGAATTATAGCTTTATAATATTAATAGGGATTTAGATCAGTTTCTGAAATGTGTGGAGAAATGGCAGATGGAGTTTAATCCAAGAAAGTGTGAGGTATTAGGAGGTGGAATGCAAGGAGAAAATATCTAATCAATGGTAAGACCCTTAACAGCATTGATATTCAAAGGAATCTTAGGGTCCAAGTCCAAAGCTTCCTGCAAGTGGCAACACAAGTAGATAGAGTGGTAAAGAAGGCGTATGGTATGCTTGCAGTCATCTACCGGGGCTTTGAGTATAAGAGTTAGGAAGTCATGATGCAGTTGCATAGGACTTTAGTTAGGCTGCATTTGGACTATTGTGCGCAGCTCTGATCGCCCCATCACAGAGAAGATGTGGAGGCTTTGCACGGTATACAAAAGTAGTTGACCAGAATGCTGCCTGGATTAAAGGATATTACCTAAAAGCAGAAATTGGACAAACTTGGATTGTTTTCTATGGAGCGTCGGAGGCTGAAGGAAGACAATAAAAGTATATAAAATTATGAGACATAAATAAATAGTCAGAACCTTTATCACAGGGTGGAAATGTCAAAGACTAGAGAGCATAGTTTTAAGATGAGATGGGGAAAATCTAAAAGAGATTGGAGGGCAAGTTTTTTTACACAAGGTGGTGGGTGACTGCGATGGTGGTGGCATTAGATATGGTCATAAGGTCATAAGAGATAGTAGAATTAGGCCATTTGGCCCATCAAGTCTACTCCACCATGGCTGATCTATCGTAGGTAGATACGCAATGCTGGAGCAACTCAGCGTGCCAGGCAGCACCTCTGGAGAGAGGGAATGGGCGACACCTCGGGTGGAGACCCTTCATCAGGCTGATGTATCTCTCCCTCCTAGCCCATTCGTCTGCCTTCTCCCCATAACCTCTGACACCTGTACTAATCAAGAATCTATCTCTGCCTTAAAAATATCCACTGATTTGCCCTCCACAGCCTTCTGTGGCAAAAAATTCCACACATTCACCACCCACTGACTAAAGAATAGATAATATGATAGTGGTATCTGAGGCTTTTAGATAGGCGCATGGATATGCAGGGAAATTAATAATGCCAGCTAACCTGAATGATATACAGTTTAAAAAATATTTATACATACAATATGAAAACATATCTAATGAAAGAAAGATAGTGTGAGAGATGAAATGGAGAGAGGAAAGAGAAAGGGATAACAGCGATGAAATATGATTTCAGAGAAAATAAACGGAGAGGGGAGATGAAACTCCAATGCCAACTGATCAGAAGCTGAAGAGAGGAAACAACAGACCACCAAGTCCAAGGTGTGAGAGAAACCGGCAAAGAACTCGCAAGATAAAAACTAATAAAGACAACGGATCAAAGGAAGAATATATTTAAAACGTTCTACAATTTTCATTTTGTTAAAGTTCCCAAAATGTAATTGCATCTTACTTTGGGTGTTTCAAACACCTCTTCTAAATGAATTATATGTTCATGGTTCACTTGCTTCAAGATGCTGACTTCTCGTTCAAGTAGCTTCACAGCCGAACTCCCTGCCTGGATTGGAAGTAGAAATAATACAGCCAAGGCAGGTACATCTAGAAAGGCCTCAGCATTCATTTAAAGCTTCCAACTTTTTTACTTTGTTCTTTTTTAATATTTATTTGGTAAGATTTTTAAAAATATTTACTGCATGGCACAAAAATCCTTTTACTTTAAAAAAAAATTGTCATCTTAATAATTTCCATTTATTTTTTAATTCAACAATATGCTAACTCTTTAAAACAATTATGCCATTATGTTTAAACCAGATGTATTTTAAAAGGAAGGCAATGATGATCAGGGGAATTTACCTTTTCTCGGTTCACCTTCTTGATTGCCCATTTTTTGCCACTCCTATTATGGGTGGCCTCAATCACCACGCCATAGCTGCCTTGTCCTAATCTTTGGCCAAAGCTGTATATTTGCTTAAAAAAAATAAAGGAGATTGAAAAGCTCAAAGAATTTTTACAAAATGATACAACTGATATTTGCCGATCCAGGAATGATACAGGAAAAAATATTTAAACACAATTCGCAACTAAGAACACAGGCTAGTTGGAGCATAAATTCTCAAAATTAATGTGCGGTAATAAATGTTAAACAGAAATTGAAAGAGTTCGGAGTAATCACAAGGTCGCAACATTATAACGGTAGCAACTTTAGTAGTAATGAACTGGAGTTTATTAAATCTCTGGTTACTTTTTGTGTTCAAGGCTAGAAGTCAGTTCTGAACATACAGCCTAAATTGTGCTTTTACAGAACAAATTAGAAATGTGGATGTAATGATGCAGGCAAGGGTTGAGACAAAAGTATGCCTTGACTTCCAAGCATTTGGTGAAGCACTCTGGTATAAGCACTTGGTTAGCTTGCGTTACCTAACATCAGGGACAAAATCTTTCATTCTTTTCATATTTTTGAAAATGTCAATATCTCATTACTAAGATAAGTAATCTTATCTTAGTAAGATTTTCCTACCCAATGTAAACACAGATTTTCCTACCCAATGTAAACATTTTCATTATTCAACTACCATCTAGGTTACAATGATCGGCTAATTTTTGACTCTTTATTGATTAATTACATACTGAGCCTTGAGGTTTAGATCAGCGACATTATTCTGTGAAGCTGGCAGTAACTTTGGGATTTGTGAGCTTAGAGATCACAAAGTCGCATAAATCAATAGGAAGCAGGATTTGCATCTGATTCAAACAAAACAAAGGGAGATAATTTGAACTGACAGGCATTTGTGATCTAGTCTGACTGCAAAATATCCTGAAAAGGTTATTCAAAGTAGCCCAAGATCAAAGGGAGTTTATAAATAGGACGCTAAGATATTATTACAGATTTGATAATTCTTTGACATTTGGTATGTGAACTTTAACTTCCATCACAAATATTTTCAAATAATACAAACATTTCAATCTTCACAATAGCAATTTATAATCTTTCTTTAGTGCTATAGAATATTTCAAAGGTTTCAAAGGTCTTTTATTGTCACATGTACCAATTAAGGTACAGTGATATGCGAATTACCATACAGCCATATGAAAAAAAAGCACCAAGGCACACAACTACATAAAAGTTAACATAAACATCCACCACAGCGCATTCCCCACATTTCTCACTGTGATGGAAGGCAAAAAAGTCCAATCTCCTTTTTTCTCCCGCAGTCGGGGTAGTCGAACCATCCATTGGGGCGATCGGAGCTCCCACAGCCGGCAGTCGAAGCTTCCATGTCGGGGCGGTCAAAGTTCCTGCGGCTTGGAGTTCCCGAAGTCGTTCTCTGACCTGAGACTGCGAGCTCTGTGATGTTATGTCCACAAGCATCCATGGTTGGAGCTCCCAGGTCGATCCCTGGCAAAGGGATCACGGGCTCCGTGATGTTAAAGTCCCGTAGGCTCCCCGCGGTGGAGCTCTCAAAAGTCAGTCTCCAGCAAAGGCTGCCAACTCCCCGATGTTAGGCCGCAGTGCGGACGGAGACACAAGATACGGGAAGAAAAAAAGAAATCGCACCTCCGTCAAAGTAAGAGATTAGAAAATGTTTTCCCCAACACCCCCCCCCCCCCCCCCCACATAAAACAAGCTAAGGAACACTAAAAACATACATTTAACACATACTGTTAAAAGACACAGAAGGAAAGGACAGACAGAGTGTTGGCGAGGCAGCCATTGCTGGCACCACCTGGTGGTGTAGTTGAAAAGTTCATTCAGAATTGTGTTTTTCTTTCTTGTTCTGCAGCCTTTAACATGACAGGTTGTGCAGCTGACTTGCTGACATCACAACTGGATGCTGGGGAATCCCCGGACTCCACTGAGCTGGTGCCTGCCACAACACTCAATGGAAAGCAGTAAGCACTCACCTCACAGATCGTAGGATATTTGTGAGAACTTTCTTCAATGTCAACAGAAAAATTCTTAACCTGCATATTTTCAGCCAATATTGTGCTAGTAGGTATGGAACCTTGCTGTGCACTAGCTTGCTAATGCTGCCAAATTCTACTTTAACTCTACTTACAAGTTTGCAGATGACACCATCATACTGGACCGAAGTCAAACAATGATGAAAATTAAAATTACAAGATGGAAATTAGAAGCTTGGTTGCATTGTGCCAAGACAACAACCATTCCCTCAATGTTAGCAAAATGAAGAGGCTAACCATTGACTTCAGGATGTGGGCTGAAGTACACACACCAGACTGTATCAATGGTGTTGAAGCGAGATCAGCCATGATCACAATGAATGGTGGTGCTGGCTCGAAGGGCCGAATGGCCTCCTCCTGCACCTATTTTCTATGTTTTCTATGAGATGGTCAAGACATCACTCAGTCAGCTTCCCTCCCCATCCACTCCATCAGTATTTCACGCTGGCTTAAAAACATGATCCAGGGCCACTCACACTTCAATCATTCTCTCATCTCCTCTCTCCTGTCAGGCTGCAAATACTAAAGCTTAAAAGCATATACCACTAGATTCAAGACCAACTTCTTCCTCGCAGTGATCACACGCTTGAACAGACTGCTTCTCTGCCAAGGATAAATTCCCGATCTTCCAATCTACCCTCTTGCAGATTTACACTTTTTTAATCTATACTTCCTCTCTGGTTGTAACAGTTCATTCTGCACTGTTTCTGTTCCCCTTTGCCTGGATAGCATGCAAAACAAAGCTTTTCACTGTATGTCAGTATATGTGACAACGATAAACCAATGCCAATAACTAACAACAAAAGTAATTATATTTTGAAATTATTTAAGGCACATTTAAGAGCTCTGACATCTGAATAATATGTATAAATGCAACTGCCTTTCTTTACAATTTTTAAGCCCAGTCATGTCAGATTCTGTCTAGCATTCTACCTGATCAGGCAGTGCACTGGTTGCAATCATTGAGGAGCTGGTTTTCTACTTTGTAATAGGCAAACTTTAATATCCTTTCAAGAAAAGGGTTGTCTCCTTGATGACTGCATTGGTGCTACCTCTTGTACTCATGCAGAACTCACTGACTTCATCAATTTCACCACTAATTTCCATCCTGCTCTTAAATATACTTGCACCATCTCCGACATCTACCTACCATTTCTGGATCTAACCATCTCCATCACAGGAGACAGACTAGTGACAGACAGTAACTACAAACCCTCTGACTCCCATAGCTATCTTGACTACACTTCTTCCCACCCTATTTCCTGCAAAATCTCTATCCCCTACTCCCAATTCCTCCGTCTACGCCGCATCTGCACCCAGGATGAGGTGCTCCATACTAGGGCATCAGAGATGTCCTCATTCTTTAGGAAACGGGGGTTCCCCTCTTCCATTATAGATGAGGCTCTCACTAGGGTCTCCTCAATATCCCGCAGCTCCGCTCTTGCTCTCCCTCCCCCCATTCGTAACAAGGACAGAATCCCCCCTATCCTCACCTTCCACCCCATCAGCCGTCGCATACAACAAATTATCCTCCAACCTTTCCGCCACCTCCAACGGGACCCCACTACTGGCCACATCTTCCCATCTCCTCCCCTTCTGCTTTCCGCAGAGACCATTCCCTCCGAAACTCCCCGGTCCACTCGACCCTTCCCACCCAAACCACCCCCTCCCCGGGTACTTTCCCCTGCAACCGCACGAGATGCAGCAGCTGTCCCTTTACCTCCCCCCTCAACTCCATCCAAGGACCCAAACAGTCTTTCCAGGTGAGGCAGAAGTTCACCTGCACATCCTCCAACCTCATCTATTGTATCCGATGTTCCAGATGTCAACTTCTCTACATCAGCGAGATCAACCTGATCTCCCGGTGGCTCAGCACTTCAACTCCCCCTCCCATTCCCAATCTGACCTTTCTGTCGTGGGCCTCCTCCACTGTCAGAGTGAGGCCCAGCGCAAATTGGAAGAATAGCACCTCATATTTTGTTTAGGCAGTTTACACCCCAGCGGTATGAACATTGACTTCTCCCACTTCAGGTAGTCCCTGCTTCCCCTCTCTATCCCCTCCCCCTTCCCAGTTCTCCTACTAGTCTTCCTGTCTCCGACTACATCCTATCTTTGTCCCGCCCCCTCCCCTGACATCAGTTTGAAGAAGGGTCTCGACCCGAAACGTCATCCATTCCTTCTCTCCTGAGATGCTGCCTGACCCACTGAGTTACTCCAGTATTTTGTGTCAACCTTTGATTTAAACCAGCATCAACAGGGGTTTTTTCTACACATCCTATTGACTCCTTGATTGTCCAATTGAGTAAAGAATGGAATAATTGCAAGGGGGCTTGCACACAACTAACATAATCCACTACATTTTCTTCCGGTCAATCAATGCTTAACATCCAGGAGATCAAGATGGTTAACAATGGCAACAAACTCATCAAGTACGGAGACAGAAAATTCTGCGAATGTTGGAAATTGGAAACACAACATAGCTCAACTCAGCACAAGGGCACTGAAGTACAGACAAGATGCTCCGAGTAAAAGGCATGTTAAATATAGTCAAACCTGACTTAAAATGGAGCATTCTGCAGCAGCAGTTTCTTCAAAAGCCCCCAATTAACGTTATCGTACACGTTAATGATATTTAAGTAATTTGAATAAATGAGAAAAATCTTCATGAAAAATATTTATATACTCGAATTAATCACTTTAGAAACACTTGCAGAATTGACACACAATAGGCTGGACTGCAAATTCCAGGCCAGTAATCGGTAAGGGAAAAGTTGGTTATTTCCTCCCATGGCTCAGTTCATTCAAAACGTCCTCATCGTGCATTGTGGCATGAAGCCGTTGAACATATGGAAGTGAGATGTTGATTCATCTGACCTCACCCTGTAATTAGACTTACCACTGAATTTAAAGGAGGTTCTGTTTATACCAAGATATTTCATAACCATTGATTTCTTTCTCTATACCAGTCAATATGCAATGTAGCCCCTTTCAAAGCACAGGACTACCTTCACTTAAATGGCAGTTACATTTTGCTTTTTATTTCACATTTCATTTTATTTTACATTATATTTATGTTTCATTCATTTTAAATAGTTTAATGTATTAACCAATTTGTTAGTCTTATATTTTTCCTAGTTAGTTAATTAATTATTGAATTTCATCTGTTTCCAAATGTTTCTGATCATCAGAAACACTGAGACGGAACACATTTGGAAGAACATACTGTCAGTTGGCTGCCAAGATGGTCCAGGAATGGTGCATCATGTTCTGCAAGTGGATACAGAGTCACAGCTTGTTATCCACTCCACGGGACTAGCAAGGCCTATTATATAGTGGACCTATTATATCAGGGGCAGTTTCTTCCCAGCTGTTTTCAGGCAACTGAACTACCCTACCACAACTCGAGAGCCGTCCTGAACTACTGTCTACCTCAGTGAAGACCCACAAACTCTTTGATTGGACTTTACTGGCGTTATTCATGTTATTCCCTTGTCATGTATCTGTACACTGTGATTGTAATCATGTATTGTCTTTCCGCTGACTCGCTAGCATGCAACAAAAGCTTTTCACTGTCCCTCGATACACGTGACAAGCTAAATTAAACTCAACTCAACAGTGGGAGCCCTGCTGCTGCAAAAGATAAGTCTGGTTGCAGAATCAGTGGGCGAGTGGTTTTGAAGTAAGGGCTATATTGAATTTAATTTAGCACAAAATATTTAATCCTATGTGCATTGCCTCCTCAGAAAATTGATTGATGACTTCATGAAAGCAGTGCATGTGTTGCTTAAAACTGCTGCTTCTGATCCTATGTGACCTCTAGTAAAGACTATCATTGAACAAAAATAGCTTGCAAACAATCTGCACTGTTAAAGTTTATTTACTTCCATTATCATGATTCTGATTTCAGAATTCAGAATTCACTATTTTTTTAAAGTATAAATAAGAAGACAGTCTTGCATTCTACAGGCTGTAATTTCAACAAGTCCAACCTCAGATGAAAACTTTCATTCTCACATTAATTGTTAAGAACTAAGAATTGGCTACATACCCGGATAGCAAATTCATCATCAACCCTGGTATGAGGCACAACCTTGCATTCAGCATTGCTGACAGTGGCACGTTGAGAAGGCATTTTAGAGAAATTCTGAGTGACCTCTAATTTTCTGCAAATGAAAAATTATGTTTGAAGTTACACAATACTGTTGTTCAGAATAATCGTAATAATTTGTAACAATTGATAGCATTTTCTAACGCCTCACATTGCAGCATACAAATATTTGTTTAAACAGTTCAAATTGAACCAGATTAAATAGTGGTCAAGTTAATTTTAGAGCAACAGCATTCATATCCTCTTCGGATAAGCACCCATCCATTGAAAAACAATGCACTAAGAACATTCAGCAAGTGTTGATAACTATATTTTCACAATAGCAGAGAATGCAAAGTGCCACTGTCCAATGAAGATTACTAACAGGAGATGAATGAGTGTGACAAATTTTCACAAAGTGGACCACATCAAGGGGCAGATACTTAATGGCTATAAACATTGCACTGAATAAATTCTTGCTGAAATATCTTGGTTTTACTTTCATGGAAAGATCACTGACATTGAGAGGTAAGCAATTGAATGTCTCTGGCACAAATACTTACTTTATAATCAATATATCTTCAAGTGTTGTCATAAAAATAAATTAGGATGTTCCGATCATAAAGGGAGAAATATTGTAAAGCTTCCCGAAGATTCTGAAGTGCTTTTACAATAACCTAAATACTGAGTTTTCATTTCCAAAGGAATCAATCTTTAGGTAGTTAATTGCTGAAGTCTCTCCAGGAGACATATCGCAAGGTGGCAAAAAAAGAAGACGACAACCATCCAAAATGAAAATTAAGTACCTATCACAATACTGCAGGGAAACATTAATGACTGATTTCAGCCTCCTCCATCCTTTCTTGAAATCAAGTTCAAAGACTTTTCGGTAGATTGTTATTTTTAAACATTCAGTGGCCTTTCACCATTTTTAACCTATTCCTCTTGCTGGTTTTCTCCCCAAAAGTAACGATTTATCTTTTGTATCAATTTAATATTGTCCATGCATGTTTCAATTGACTACAAAATGTATGAAGCAAGTTTTATTTAGAAAAAGTACATTCCATGGTAGATAATAAGCAATGCTATGATTTAAGAACATTTTAATAGCTCGGTACTGAACAGGATACCAGTTCAAAATGCTCTCAAACCAAACCATAATACTTTGAACATAATTCTGAAAGATGACTTCTATCTTTCTACATATCTGATGTTAAGGTAATTATTTGCAATTGGTTTGAGGGCATTTATAATAAACAGCAATATATTCTGATCTAATAGTCAGGAGTTAAAGAGGTTTGCACTGAAACATATAGCAATACATGGGATTGGTTTGAGTATTATAAAACACTCATGAGATTTAGATTACAGTATAAATTAGAACAATAAAACTGCCATCCAAACTTTTAACTTGCAACACATTTACTTTTATTTAGTTAACTTTAATCACCCGCATCTATTTATGGCAATACTTCCCTCAACATCCGTATTGACATAAATGAGGCAGAGTCTGTGCCTCGATTTGAACTCATTGAGGCTGTCATGCAGCACCATACAAAAAGCAATAGGCCACATCTCCATTTTGCCTTTAAAGACAATGGAAAATTTCTATTCCTGCAAGCTATCCAATTATTCCCAATTCTCGCTCGGTCTTTTTGTTGTAATCACGTTTCCAAGACCTTTTAGAATATTCATATCAAATCTTTTTCCAGTTAAATTCAATGCAGACACTAAGGACTCACTGCCTGAAAGTACCCTGATGCCCCCTCAAATCCAACGCCCCTGGTTACGAATGCTTCAGCCAGAATCTGTGTTAACTCTTAACAAATGTCTTGCTTCAAATTTGAAATGCCTTAATTAAACCACATTTTAGTAATTCTCTCCTTAAAGAGAAAACATAATCTTTATTCAAAATAGAACTGATCATCCAAAGTATGATCCTAGAATTAAACAGTATACTAGTTCAGGCTGTAGCAATCTAGCACAACTTCCTTGCATTTCCATCCTTTTTATCTATTAATAAATCCAAGATCTTGTATACCTTTTTTCATATAAATGCCTTCCTACCTGTGAATGCAAAGGCCTGTTTGCATTTGCTTCCCCGCCATGTTTAAGCACCGTTTTTAACATTGTGCCATGTTTTTGCTTCTATCATCTTTCCTTATTCTTTCGACCAAAACATTTCATTGCTTTTTATCTCCTGTAAAATCCGTGGGAAAAAAGCCGCAGAAGTAAAGATTAACCAGTTTGGTTAATTAAGTTTACAAGAAGGTTGATCAGTAAATGATATGTTAAGCCATGAAAGGCCATCTATCAAATTAAATTGACTGAGTCAACCACACAGATGGGTGTTAATAATTAAACATGCTGATTGGTAATGCTTGGTTTCTAAAACTTCATTAATAAATTACAACTGTACACAGTAAAATGCGAACAGAAAGAGACCATCATTTTAAATTAGTATTCATTCATGGGCATGACATCACTAGCAAGTCTTATGATGATTGCTCATTCTGAATTGTTGTTGTTACAAGTAGTTTGCAAGTAGCCTTCCTCCAGCAGCTCCCACCACTACTGCCAATGTTCTGGCCAGGAACTTCAACTGCATCATCGATGCGACTGGGTGATCTGGTGGTTCAGAAAGCAGACTAGATAATCTCTCCAGGTTCCTGATGGAGACAGTCCAAGATGCAAAGTTGTACGGCACCTTCAGCAATCCCTGCAGGCAGAGCACAGTCACAATTCACCTGGTCGAAACTAGAAGCTCAGCCCAGTCCCGATAGACGTCCTCTTCACGTCAGAGACCATCACGATCAGGCACACTGAATCATGCTGGTGTTCTTCTCTGACCACTGCCTCCTTCAGGCTACCAGTCACCTACAGCAGGATCAGACGGCAAGCAGGGGGATGTGGAAGTTGAATTTAAAACTGCCGGCCCCAGAGAACGTCAAGGAGTTAGAGGGATTGGACAGTTTGTAGAACTGTGAGGCCCCTCTTTGACTCTCCGATACAAAATGGGAAGCAGCCAAGGAGAGCATCAACAAGTTTTTAATCCTCAAAAGTGTTCACAAAGCAAGACCGAAAGAACGGAAATCACGCTCTTTGCCTCCAAAGATCATCTTCCGATCCAGAGTCCACTCTATGGAGCAGATGAGACATGCTCACATTTCTTCTTCCGAAAGGTTCACAAAGAAGCTGAGTAGTTTGTAATATGTTTAAACCAAGAACATACATACTAGGGAAGCATGATGGAAAAAGAGGCCAACACAATGAAAACATAAGGATGTTAGGAGAGGCAATAAATAGATACATCATGGTATTTAGTTTGAATACACACAGGGTTGTTAAACTAAGCAGAGGACATTAAAACTAATCAGGCAATAATGTGTTTTATGGTGCCCATTTGTTAAACAAATGGCAGCATGGTTTTCTAAATTACCTGGGTATAGAGGGTTAAAGATAACTCTGGGGAAAAACAAAGATGAAAGGCTACAGAGACATTAATTAATGATGAAGTATTTAAAAAATGTAAAATCCAATGTGACCTTTGCGTGATGAGAACACAAAAATGCAGTGGGTGCTGTGAATCTTTAAAACACTTGGGGTTCTCTCAGAGTTTTTCTCAGTGCGTACTGTTAAGGCCTTGAATAAACCGATTTGTTTGAGAAATTCACCACCCCTCTATGTGCCATTCTTGGCGTCTGTTCCTGTCGGAGTCATAATTACAAGGGCAACTGGGCCCCACATGAAAGTCAGATTCAGGTGTAGCACAAAACTACCCAACACAGTGGTATCACTTAAGATCCACGGCGTTAAGGAAAAGGACGGCTCGATAACATCCTCACAGACGGACGTATTTAGGATCTGCAAATCCTTCCATGCCAGTCTGTATGACAGAAAGGTTACAGACAATCTCCCAGAACTTTCTTTCCTCTATCACAGAGGTTTTGGAAGACAGTAAGCAAGAGAGTCTGGATCAACCACTGACCCTGCAGGAGCTGGCTAGCTCCATCATTCCTTTGACTCAAATATAAGTTCTGAAAACGAAGGCTTACATCTGAGTTGTACACAGCTCTGGGACTGGGGAGAAGTGTACAATACTTTGCTTGTGAGAAAGTCGAGGGGGGGGGGGTGGGTGTGATGCCCATGAGGAAGGGCACCATCTCCCTTATCTACAAGCATAAGGGGGAGACGGACATCATCAGAAATCAGAGATCCGTGTTAGTCTCACTGCTAAGTATGGACTATAAGATCCTGTCCCAGGGCATTGCCAACTGAGTCAAGTCTGCACTGGGACAGATGATCCACCCAGACCAAACCTGTGCTGAACCCGGCAGGAAAATCTCAGGACAGCCCAGCGCTGCTTAGGGATACCATCGCCTACGTGCAGGACAGAGGATAGAAAAACAAAAATCTGAACACAGACAGCATAGTGGCTCAGCGGTACAGTTGCTGACTTTAGGTTAAGGTTTAAGGCTAAGGTTTATTATTGTCATGTCTACTGAAGTATAGTGAAAAGCTTTGTGTCACATGCTATCCAAACAGGTCAAATATACTACACATAAATATTCAAGTTAAACTTAATTACAACAGATAGAGCAAGTGGTAACATCCTCTCCACATCCACTTTATCCAAGCCCATCACTTTTCTGTACGTTTCAATGAGGTCGCCTCTCATTGTTTCTAAACTCCAGCGAATACAGGCCCAGTGCCAGCACATCCTTCCTCAGATATGGTGCCCAGAATTGCTCACAATATTCCAAATGCGGCCTGATCAGTGCCTTAGTATTATATCCCTGTTTTTGTGTACAAGCCCTCTTGAAAGAAATGCTAGCATTGTGTTTGCTTTCTTTACTACCGATTCGACTTGCAGGTTAACTTTTTTGGAAATCCTGCACCAGCACTCCCAAGTCTCTTTGCACCTCCGATTTCTGGATTCTCTCCCCATTCAGAAAATAATCTACGCCTTTATTCCTACTATCGAAATGCATGACTCCACACTTTGCTACATCTGCCACTTCTCTGCCCACTCTCCCAACCTATCCAAGTCCTTCTGCTGAGTCCCCACTTTCTCGACACTACCTGCCCTCTACCTATTTTTGTATCATCTGCAAACTTGGCCACAAAGCCTACAATCTCCTTATCCAAATCATTAATATACAATGTGAAGAGCAGGGGCCCCAACAAGGAGCCCTGCGGAACTCCGCTAGTCACTGGCAGCCAACCTGAAAAAGCCTCCTTTATTGCCACTCTGCCTTCTGCCATCCAGCAAACCTGATATCCATGCTAGTATCTGCCCTTTGATAGCCTGGGCTCTCATCTTCCTTAGCAGCCTCTCGTGTGGCATCTTTCAAAGGCTTTCTGAAAATCTAGGTAAACAACATCTACTGTCTGTCCTGCTATTTACTTCTTCAAAGAATTCCAGCAAATTTGTCAGGCAAGACCTCCCCTTCACAAAGCCATGCTGACTTCGGCCTATTTTATTATGAACTTCGAAGTACTCCATAACCTCATCCTTTATCTCTAAAATCTAAAATTTTACCAACCACCAAAGTCAGACTACCGGCCTATAGCTCCCACCATTCTGCTTTGCTCCCTTCTTGTGCAGCAGGATAATATTGACAATTTTCCAATCATCTGGAACCACTCCTGTCTATAGTGATTCTTGTAATATCACCATCGATGTCTCCACAATCTCTAAAGCCACCTCTTTCAGAACCCTTGGGTGCAGTCCATCTGGTCCAGGTGACTTATCCATCTTCAGCCCTTTCAGCTTCCCAAGCACCTTCTCCTTAGTAATAGCCACTCCACTAACCTCCCCCACCTGACTCTCTTGAATTTTAGGCACATTGCTGGTGTCACAGAGAGGGAAGAAGAGGGAGAGTCCAGGGTGATATTCGTCCTTGATTCTGCTGGTGGCCTTACAGCGCCAGAGACCCGGGTTCAATCCCGACATGGGGTGTTGTCTGTATGGAGTTTGCACTTTCTCCCTGTAACCATGTGGGTTTCCTCTGGATGCTTTGGTTTCCTCCCACATTCCAAAGATGCACAGGTTTGTAGGCTAATTGGCTTCTGTAAATTATCCCTGGTGTGTAGAATAGAACTAACGTAAAGGTGATCGTTGGTCGGCACAGACTCTGTGGGCCGAAGGGCCTGTCTCCATTTCTAAAACTAAAAGGTGCGCAACTGGCTGTTCAGCTTGGACCAGGAAAATGCTGTTGACAGGATATTGCGCACTTACATGATGGGCATGTTCTCCAAAATTGGCTTTGGGGAGGAAATCAGGAACCATTCCTTCTCTCCAGAGATGCTGCCTGTCCCGCTGAGTTACTCCAGCTTTTTGGATCTATGTTCGGTTTAAACCAGCATCTGCAGTTCCTTCTTACACATTGGATCCAACTACTCTACACTGATATATGCTGTGCAGTCCAAATCAATGGGTGTTAAACGGGTAACTTTCCCATCTGGTCTAGAGTCAGGCAGACTTGCCCACTCTCCTTTGTCTTGTTTGTGTACTGTATAGAACCCTTCGCCTAATCTATCAGGAGGGACAGGAGCACGAGGAGTGTCATTGCCAGGCAGTGGGGGTACTCAGATCAAAAGTTCCCTGTACATGGACAATGGTGTGATCTTTTGCTCGGTTCCATGGTCAGTCCACAGATTGATCAGCTTTTGCAACCAGTTTGAGTTGGCATCGGGAACCAGAGTCAACCTCAGAAATAGCATAGTCATGCTCTTCTGCAACTGGCCCATTAGGTCCGACTCCGTAGAGATGTCAGGGGTCGAGGCGAACAACAAGAATTGGCTGCAGTGCTTAGCCAAGGTCACAAACAAAATTGGGTGTGTCGAAGTAGTGTTCCCTCTGAATAACCAGAACAAATTTGGTCATCAGCTGTGATGTGCTCTCGGGGCGGGGGCTGCTG
Organism: Rhinoraja longicauda; assembly: GCF_053455715.1. Lineage (NCBI taxonomy): Eukaryota > Metazoa > Chordata > Chondrichthyes > Rajiformes > Arhynchobatidae > Rhinoraja > Rhinoraja longicauda. The sequence goes on from NC_135970.1 coordinate 4,271,078, forward strand.
TACTTGGCACAGGTGTGGCTCAGCCTCTGCTTCTCTGCCTTGGTGATCACCCGAGCAGTCTTCCAGTTCATCTGGGGGTCATAGATAGAGAGGGTCTAACAGGTCGCGATGCACAAGTCCGCAGACAACGGCTCACAATCCCCTCATCATTCATGTGCGAATGCGTCAGGCTGTTGAGAGTCAAAGCACGTGGGCACCAAGTGTCATTCCCAACTGAGGTTTTGTCTATGAGTTGTGAGGAATGAGGCTGGCACTCTGCCATGCAATGTGCCAGTCAGTTGGACATTGACACACCAGCTGTCTTTGTGGAAAAGTTCTTCCGGACCAACACCGTTTACCACAAATCCACCGGGCAGTGGTCAGCACAGAATGTCCTGCAGGCACTGTAGGACAATGACTCGATGGATCCGGTGGTGTGGTTCCCAGAGCAGACTACCCAGGTTGTCTGGTGAAGTCTCATTGCCAGAACTCACCAACAAGCAACAAGCCCTCACTTGGCTTGCGGTGAGATGGGCCCTCCCAGTTAGATCCTTCCTGCACCGTCAGAATCTTGGGACGGCTGTTATGGAAAGGAGTCAGTTGTTCACTCTTCGCATTGTGTGAATTTGCAACGCTCCCTGTAACGATTCATCCCAAACAGCTCAGTACGTAGCCAGTCGCAGAATGCCTGGGGGGATTTTTTTCTGTCCGGAGCACCATTAAGGAGGGAAACAATTTCATGCGGTTTCCAAGGAATGTACACTTCTATGGTATTGGGTGCTGCTGCACCTCCACCGGGCGGAACTACCCCGACTCTTGGATTGGGCACATGAAGTACAGGGAGTTGCCGAATACTAAGAAGTCCCTTGACCCACGGTGGGAAGGACCCTTCCAAGTTCTTCTTACGACCCCCACGGCTGTCAAGGTTGAAGGACGATCGGCCTGGGTGTATCTACGTCACTGCAAATTGATTGGTCAGGCCAATCAAAAGGAGAAGGAGGAGGAGTCTGTTGGGAAGGATGGGAATGTTTAAGTCAAATTATCTCCTGTTTTGTAAGTTTTTGTTTTTGAGTTAAGTTTTTGTGTTTTTTAAATCTTTTTGTGAGTCTTTTGTCTTTCAGACCAATCCAGATTATCATATACAATTATGGGACACAAAGTCTTATGTGGCCTCTTGGGGTTCGCCCAGATTACGAGTATGGCCGGGATACTCTAGCGATGTGATCCCGGACGTAGCAACCGAGTTTTCCACCTTTGTAGAAATGATGTGATGATGTGTGATGACGATACACCAGAGGCTACGGGATCTTGGAATGTCACCAAGTATAATGACTGTAACGGAGTCCTACACCAAGATACCCGGAGAGTACTCCTGAGATACCGCAACAGGTGGGATTTGCCCTGTTTGTTCCAGGAGTGTCGCTTCGACTTCATTTGTCCACGTGACGACGACAAAAAGACTGGATCATGCTCTCATGAGGCCTCTCACCAAGACTCCCTCTTGACACCCCGCCCGGGGGCACGATGAAAAAGCGAGATGGACGATGCTCAGAACTTATTCATAAGGGCTCATGATTTGATGTACTCTCCCGAATCTGTTGTCTGTTACCCCTCCACTTCAGTGGTGGGCCTCTTAACTCCCACCCCAGTCTCGAATCCCAGTTATTTTATCCAAGGATGACATTCGAACTTTCCTGAATGGGATAACCGAAGGAGTGGATTGGGGAGATTGGGGTTTGGGCACATGGTACAACTGGTTCATTAATATTGCTATATATCTCGGCATTATCTTAATATGTGTGTTTGTAGGCATTGCAGTAATTAAATGTATAATTGCGAGGCTCATGCAAACGATGGAGGGGATTGGGAATACCCACAAAATGCAGATGTTAAGAATGGAGGAGACAGGGGAAACATGTCCCATGCTGAAGGAGGACGAAAGTTCAATGGGAGGACTCACGAATGATCAGCTGAATGAGCAGGTGGCAGGAGAGTTAGTGGAAAAGGATTACATCCGATTAATTGTTCTGGGGAGAAACCAGAGCTATGGGGATGTTTACCACTAGTCTCCATGAGGGGTTAGGGTATAAGAATCCGACGGAAGGAGTAGGGACTAGAGGCGAGATTAGACAGCCTATCCGGCTAATAAAGCATCATGAGGTTAGGAATAAACTCTGATGACTCTATAAGCTCGCCTCTAATGAGCCTTCCGTTTGATTTATACCTTTATAGTTATCATAGAATGATAAAAGGGGGGAATGTGGAGATCTGTCCTTTTTCTTTGCTTCAGCCACTAGACTCCGCATGGGCTTTGCAGCATTGTGTGCTAGGTCCCAAACCGCAGAATGTTCCAGCTCGTCTTCAGAGGAGAAAAACACAATGTATAAAGAACATAAACAATAAACAGACGCCGACTAAACCTTGAACAATAGCATGTTAGGACCTTATATGGGAAAACTGACATTGTTCCAACTCTCGGCCGTATAAGGGAAAACTGACTTAATTCCAATATTGATTGGTTGTGCTAATTGTAAATAACTGTGAATTCTGCGGTTTGGGGGATAAAAGGGGCTTCATTCTAGGGACTGGTGTGACACGTTTCCACTGGCCCCGGAGTTCGCAACTCTGTGTGTGCTTTTAGAAACCTGTCCACGAGATCTCTAATAAACTAACAGGTAAAGTCTGTGCCGTCTCTGATTATTGTCATCCAACTGACCGCGAACGCGAAGTCGAACTCGACATTTGGTGGCAGCGGTGGGATTCCACAACAAAGATCGATACATAGTGGCTGAGACTCGAGTAAGTGTGTTGTATGTGTTGTATGTAAAGAGTTAAAATTAAAGAGTTGTATATTGGACAAGGGAGTACTTCTCTGCCTAACACCCAGCCTTAGACCGGTTGTTTAATAAACTAACAGGTAAAGTCTGTGCCGTCTCTGATTATTGTCATCCAACTGACCGCGAACGCGAAGTCGAACTCGACATTTGGTGGCAGCGGTGGGATTCCACAACAAAGATCGATACATAGTGGCTGAGACTCGAGGGCACGAGGATCGAAGAACGGTGGAATTGGCCAGTAGAGTGAGTATTTTATTTGGCCACTCTATTTTCCCCGTCTTTGTGACTCCTCAATGACCCGCCGATCACCGCTGATGTGTTAATCTGCGTGACGGAATCTCGGGGGTCAGTTGGACGGACAGGTGGGTAAGGGTTTTTAGGAAGGATCGTTGAGTCTAAACGGTAAACGAGGGTTAAAGGCCCTGAGGTTTCAATCCTCTAAAGATTAAAAAGGTCTAGCGCGTTAGCAGCTGATAAGGTGTACCGTGTCTCAATAGGGGACATAGAACAAAAGGTATAATAAGACTCAACCAATAATGATCCTCGGGTAAATTATAGAGCATAAGTGTGTTGTATGTGTTGTATGTACACAGGTAGATCAAAAGCCCCAGATTCTAAAAGGCGATTATTGTCAGTAACTACTGCATAGCCAGAGAGATGCTGACCGCGCTCATCCAGGGAGGAACTGCCATCAGTGTACATGACCAGGTCAGGATTGAGGAGCGGTGCGTCGGAGAGATCAGCCCGCGGGCTAGTGTCTTCTTGGATCAACTGGAGACAATCATGCCCAGAGGTTACTTGTTCGAGAGGTGGGTGATCAAGAAATGTAGCAGGATTGATGTTAGAGCAATATTTAAAAGTCAGCTGGGGGTTATTCAACAGAAAGATCTCATAACGGTTTTGTCGTGCCGAAGTCAGATGTTGGGTCTGCAGTTGACCGAGTAAGGTGGTAACCGAATGGCAACTATAAACGGTAATGTCTTGCTGAAGTGTGATGTTGGCTGCAGACTGGAGGCTATTGTAGATGGCGGTAAGGATCTGAGTACATCGCGGGTAGCCCAAAGCGACAGGGTCCAGTTTGGAGGAATATCAATGGGTTTTCTGAGGACCCCATGACAGGCGTTAATGATGGCATCTTCTCTTATGTTTGGGGCATTACCGACATCATTTGCCATAGCTGCATGATCCTGATGCCCCCCTATTATCTCGACAAACTTCAGCCATTCCTTTCGATTCAGGACCTGTCTGACCAGGGACCATAAATCTCTGTTATCAGCCTGATACACTGATATTGTAGTACGTAGCCAGTCGCAGAATGCCTGGGGGGATTTTTTTCTGTCCGGAGCACCATTAAGGAGGGAAACAATTTCATGCGGTTTCCAAGGAATGTACACTTCTATGGTATTGGATGCTGCTGCACCTCCACCGGGCGGAACTACCCCGGCTCTTGGATTGGGCACATGACGTACAGGGAGTTGCCGATTCGTATTTTCCTCATCACCAGACCCAGAAACAAAAGGAGTTGTATATTCCCTGAGTTTCCTCTCGTGCCTTGGCAGCCCACTTCAGGGTCCTGACCTTCACGTGGGGGATTTCCCCTCTTAACAACCGGTCTAAGGTTGGGTGTTAGGCAGAGAAGTACTCCCTTGTCCGATATACAACTCTTTAATTTTAACTCTTTACATACAACACATACAACACACTTATGCTCTATAATTTACCCGAGGATCATTATTGGTTGAGTCTTATTATACCTTTTGTTCTATGTCCCCTAGTGAGACACGGTACACCTTATTAGCTGCTAAGGGACTGCCGATTAGTATTTTCCTCATCACCAGACCCAGACGAGTCCGTGTCCGTATCCCCCTTATGAGAGTGGTTCCCTGATAATGTGGAGATCTGTCCTTTTTCTTTGCTTCAGCCACTAGACTCCGCATGGGCTTTGCAGCATTGTGTGCTAGGTTGAATCACATGCTTGAGGCTCTCTCTCTCTCTTTCCCTCACACCTGCTTGAGGCTACGTAATCACAAAAATGCTGAGCTTGCTAAAGCTAGTAGTAATCAGTAGCCCAAACTGCAGAATGTTCCAGCTCGTCTTCAGAGGAGAAAAACACAATGTATAAAGAACATAAACAATAAACAGACGCCGACTAAACCTTGAACAATAGCATGTTAGGACCTTATATGGGAAAACTGACCTTGTTCCAACTCTCGGCCGTATAAGGGAAAACTGACTTAATTCCAATATTGATTGGTTGTGCTAATTGTAAATAACTGTGAATTCTGCGGTTTGGGGGATAAAAGGGGCTTCATTCTAGGGGCTGGTGTGACACGTTTCCACTGGCCCTGGAGTCCACAACTCTGTGTGCTTTTAGAAACCTGTCCACGAGATCTCTAATAAACTAACAGGTAAAGTCTGTGCCGTCTCTGATTATTGTCATCCAACTGACCGCGAACGCGAAGTTGAACTCGACATTAGAGCACTCTCTGATATACGGGCAATTCCCAAGGACACATTCAAAAACGACATCAAGTATTGCTGGATGATGATCAACTCGTGAAAGACGCTCTTTGCTCTGCCTGAAACTTATTGACCTCCCAGCACAACAGGATGTCCATCAGGAAACGTTGTCGACTGGCCCTTTCCAGACTGCAGGAGTATGTGCTGAGGGACATGCCAATGCTCAGTGCAGCCAACGCCAAGGTTCTGTAAGGGAAGACCACAGTCTGGGGTCCTTCAACTGATGGACATTAAGGGGGAGATTCTGGTGGGAACACCATTCAAACAAGGGAAGGGATATCACCCCTGGGGACCACATGGGTGGCACATGTGGTCTGCAACCCGAAACGTCACCCATTTCTTCTCTCCAGAGATGCTGCCTATCCCACTGAGTTACTCCAACATTTTGTGTCTATCTTCAGTGTAAAGCAGCATCTGCAGTTCCTTCCTACACATGGGTGGCAAGTGTGTTTTGTTTAAAGATCAGTGTGAACACTACTGAATGTGACACCTGAGAATGTCTGAAGAGTCTTTGCACAATTTTTGCTTTGTATATTTTTTTTAATTGTGCATCAAGTTTATTTCTGAAAATAAAAAAGTTTACCTGGTTAGATAGTGGCCTAGATAGAGTGATCGTGGAGAGGGAAGTGGGAGAGTCCAAGACCAGAGTGCACAGTGCTCAGCAGTAGAGCGGCTGCCTCATAATGCCAAAGGGTGGTGAATCTGTGGAGTTCATTTCCACAGACAGCAGTGGAGGCAGTCAATAGGTATTTTTAACGCACAGATTGATAGGTTCTTGATTAGTAAGGACATCAAAGGTTATGGGGAGAAGGCAGGAGAATGGGGTTGAGACGGAAATATAGATCAGCCATGATCAAATGGGCTGAATGGCCTAATTCTACTTTTTGTCTTATGGTCAGAAGATATTTAAGTCTCAGCTGTGGGTCACACTTAGAACAAATTGGATAAGGCTGGGATATTTCCTCCCCTAAAGACATATTAATGAATTAGATAGGCTTTACAACAATATCATAATTTCATAGTTACTACTATAAAATCAAGCTCCTTAGCAGCCATGGTGGGATTTGAATTCATTCCTCTACATCTAGACCTCTGGATTATTGATCAAGTAACATAATCACAATCACCTCTATAACAAGATAAAAACAACACACCTAGATCACAGTGAGAGAAAATTGAGGAGAACACATCAACTGGGACAAATATTGACTGAATTTTTCTATAGTTTTTCTATTTTTCTATAGCTTCCGAAGCTGGAGTATCTTGCCCGTTGACGTAAATGAGCTGAAAAAAATACATGTAGGAAAGAACTACAGAAGCTGATTTAAATTGGAGGTAGACACAAAATGCTGGAGTAACTCAGCGGGACAGGCAACGTCTCTGGAGAGAAGGAATGGGTGATGTTTCGGGTCGAGACCTTTCTTCAGACTGATGTGATCGAGACCCGCTGAGTTACTCCAGCATTTTGTGTCTACCTTTGCAAGAAATACATTTTTTCTTGATATTAGAAAATTCTCTAAATTTTTATGGATAATACTCAGACAAAAAGAAAATCGAGACATTATTACAGTTATGCCAAATAAGTAATTAAAGCAAATGGCCAAATCAACCCTGAAAAGATAATTGTATTGGAAATTATCCACTGCAGATACTAAATATTGAAAAAGATACTACGAGATCAAGATAGATAAATGGGAAGAGGCATAAAAGTGCTGGATTTGCAGAACTGTTTAAAACGATTGTTGCAAAACAATCATCGTAGAGTAGAAACTGGATAAAGAAAAATATGGACATGAGGCAATTTACAAAGCAATTAAACTTTCGCTGTATCGTTTTCCCATAAATCATTGTTAATTTAAAGTAAAATATGTACTAAAATTAATTCCATGTTTATCCACTCAAATGAAAATGGATTTTAGTGAGAAACTCAGAGAAACCTGGATTGTTTTCTCTGGAACATCAACGATTGAGGTAGAAGTACATAAAATTATCAGAGGCATAGATAGTGTAGACAGTCCGAACCTTTTACCCAGAGATGAAATGTCAAAGACTAGAGGTCATTGCTTTACGATGAGAGAGGCAAGTTTTTTCCCCCACACAGAGGGCTGTGAATGACTGCAATGTGCAGCCAGGTGTAATGGTGGAGCTAGCAACAATGGTGGTGTTGACAGAGGATTCTAAATAGGCACATGGATATGTGGGGAATGGAGGCTTATGGATAACAAGCAAGAGGATGAGATTAGTTTATTATGGCGTCATATCCATCACAGACATTGTGGGCCAAAGGGTTCTATGGTTCTATGTTCTTACGGTTCTATGTTCTCTGTTGCATGTTTTGTTTTTAGTGCTTCCTATGTTGCCAATCTTTTTGTTTGTTTACCCAGTTCATTTGCTTCCAATACTATTCACACTCAAATATCTTTCCACTCTAGTGGCCTCTCTTCTTCATTCATTGCTAGCTCAAATTTCTTTGGAGTTAGGAACCCTCAATGAAGAGATGGAACAAAACCCAGTCGCACTTAGAATGTGGAGCGAGTCCAATCTCACCTTTGAAAACAAATCCTTTTGGCATGGTGGATATCTAGAAGATGCTAAATATCAATGCCAATTAACAATATATCCTTTTAAAAGCAGACATTAAGGATTTGCATATTCTTAATCTATTGCTTTACTATTGTGGAATTATTGCACTTATTTAATGCTTTCAACAACACTAAATTGAATATTTCAAATAAAAGAAAATTAAGAACGTTCAGAACAAACTCAGACCTTAGATTAACAAGGTCTGTCTAGGCTCTTGAAACATAGATGTAAACGGAATAAATATAAATAAGTACCAAGAAGAATTTAAGGCCCTTGAAGATGAAGATTATAGAAAACTTCAAATCTATATCAAATAGCCAAAGAGCAACTAGAGACAAATACAAGTGTAGATGGCAGTTTCAACATCCACCCCTTAGTATCTTTGGATTATTTTCCCTACTGTTAAAATGCCACTGACAAGACACTGTAGTGCAGTGTAGAGTAAATCTAGTTTTTAATACAGGTACCGTTTTTACGATGTCTGGATGGGACTCGGGGATTCTTTTTTAATCATTGGAAAAGGCTGTTTCCCTTGACAGTCATTTCAGCCTTGGGCAAATAGACTGCTCCCTGCATGTTTGATGTGGACATGAATCAGTCAACTAAGGAAAGCAAGACTAACTTTACAGTGCAGTAACCACTACGTGGCATTTTACAGAATTCAATTAGCACTCATCCAACCACAAAAGACGCAGCCAGCTTAGTTTCAGAAATAATAGGTCATGCCTCACAAATCTACTGCCATTCTTTGAGGAGGCAATCAAATTGGTGGTCAAGAGCTATCCAGGGGATCTAAATTACTTGCATCTTGCAAGCACCTGATGAGGTTCTGCATCCAAGGTTTTCATGTGACACTGAGAATGGTGCATGCAAATGACCATAAATTAGTTTGCCGATTCAAAACTGATTTGCAGGTAAAGAGAAACAACAGTAAACAAGGACATTAAATTTACCAGATTTACTCAAGAAAATAATAAATAGTAGACTCCACTTCCAATTTCGCTGGTCTTTAAACTATTAATAAATAACACGGAGATGGGGGTTTTAAACCGATGCTATTGTATTAGGTGAGGACCTAGTCAACAGGGAGAAGATTACTTATTCAAAGGTGTTATTGTGAAAATTACTTATTCAAAAGGCATGTTATTGCCTTGGATAGAAGCAGAATATTTTTTTTCATTTTACAGCAGTAAAAGATATTGTGAAAATGAAAAGCTATTCAAACAATTAATATAGTTGAAGATCACTGGTATGCTGAAAAGTTAATGTAACATTAAGCATTACTCATTAGCTCAGAAAAAAGGTTTATTAGCGGTGAACTTTCAGATAAATGTAAACTTACAATGCAATCAATAACTGGTAATTTACTCTAACTGAAAAACCGTAATGACTATCTTCAACTCGACTCTGTACATAATGTGATCCAGATAGGGTACATGTACCAAAAATTGGTACACTGCATTATTATACTTTGCATAAATGGAGCAATCCATGAAATTTATTGATTTGAACATAAATAAGATCAGTCTGAAGAAGGGTCTCGACCCAAAACGTCACCCATTCCTTCTCTCCTGAGATGCTGCCTGACCCGCTGAGTTACTCCAGTATTTTGTGTCTACCTAAACAAGATGGAGGATCAAGACTAGCATATAGGTCTCAAAACAAACAGATAACTATCTGAGATGGACACAAAATGCTGGAGTAACTCAGCAGGTCAGTCAGTATCTCTGGAGGAAAAATGATGGGTGATGTTTCAGGTCGGGTCCCTTCTTCAGATTGAAAGTAGAGGGGAGGGAACTGGAGGTAGGAAATGGTGAGAACAAAGCCGCACCGGCAATAGATGACCAAGCAAGGGTGGAGCCCAGAGTGGCCCATTGTTGGCCGGTGTAGAGGTGATAACGGAAGGATGCAAACAGTGGAACTAGTAGGATGTTTGGGTGGGGGAGGGGGGAGGGAAGGAATACAAGGGTTCCTTGAAATTAGAGAAATCAATGTTCAGATCGTTAGGTTGTAAGCTGCCCAAGCGAAATACAACCTTACCACCTAGTTTACAACCCAGCCCTATCAGTCCGAGTACTGAGTATAGAAATTGGGGGGTCATGTTACTGTTGTATAAGGCATTGGTGAGGCCACATTTAGAGTATAGTGTTCAGTTTTGGTCACTATGTTATAGGAAAGATGTTGTCAAGCTGGAAAGGGTGCAGAGAAGATTTATGAGGATCTTGCCAGGACTCCTGAGCTATAGGGCCTTAAGGAGATATAGGGCTATGGGAGAGGTTGAGCAGGCTACGACTTTATTCCTTGGAGTACAGGATTATGAGGGGTGATCTTATAAAGGTGTATAAGATCATAAGAGGAATAGGTCAGATAAATGCAGTCTTTTGTCCAGAGTAGGGGAATGGAGAACAAGAGGAGATAGGTTTAAGGTGAGCTGGGAAAGATTTGAAAGGAACCTGAGGGGTAACTTTTTTTACACAAAGGATGGTGGGTACATGGAATGAACTGCATGAGGAGGTAGTTGAGGCAGGTACTATCACTACATTTAAGAGATATTTGATCAGGTAGACGAATAGGATAGGTATATAGGGTTATGGGTCAAGCATGGGCAGCTGGGACTAGTGTAGATGGGGCATGCTGGCCAGGTAAGGGCTAATTGAGCTGTATGACTATCACTCAATCTCTCATATGCCTCTTCTTCTTCTCTTCACAATCAAAGATGAGGGTTAATCCAGTTTTGTGGGCTCTGGGGTGAATTAAGACGAGAATATAGGTATGCCTGACATATTAACTGTATTTAGTATTTTCTATTTTGCCTGGCAGGACTCTCCCTGCTGTTTACGCATTTTTCTGTCTGCAGCCAATGCATGATTTTGAGTTTCTCAAAACAATCCCAAATATCCCTTCTTCACTTTGAGCAGGAATTTCCAAGAGTTAGTGAGGATACTGCAATCCCCCCCACCCCCACCAACACACACACACACACACACACACACACACACACACACACACACACACACACACACACAGAGGAGGATTTGAGCACATTGTTGAATCATTTTGCAACACAAGATAGGAACAAAAGCACTGACGCTCAAAAAGATCAGTTTAATTCAGACAACCGCAAATCCATGAGATTTAAATATGATTTAAAATGATAACATTAATTATTGGAAGAAAAACGAGCATTACCTGCATGGAATTAATATAACTAATATTATTAAACAGCTATGCAAAGCAATACATCGTGACTGACCACCTTGATATTTTTAAGAAACCAAGTAAACTATAAAATTTTGATTTAAAACTGAACATGCATTGTTTATAATTCCGTAATCCAGAATTCCCATATAAAGTAGCAAAACTAGCCAAAACTGTTAGAAACAATTCAATGGTGATTGAAAAACAATCAGGCAGTAATACATGTTGTGCAGTTCAGCTAATTTAGCACAGCTGGAAACACAGTGTTCTGCAGTAATCAGAGAAGGAAGGATATCATTCCTAAAAATATGCCCTCCATGGCATCAAAACAGGAGTCACACACCCAACCCAGCATGGAGAAAACAGCAACAGTGGAAAGAGAGAGTCAACATTCACTTAAAGGAATACACAAATCCAGATGGATGAGATAGACGCTGGGAGGGGGGTATTGCAAACAAGAGATGTTTTTTTAGTATGTGTTAAATGTATGTTTTAGTGTTCTTTAGTTTGTTTTATGTGAGGGGAGGGGGGGGTTGGGGAAAACATTTTTTTAATCTCTTACCTCGACGGAGATGAGATTTTTTTCCGTATCGTATCTCCCTCCGCACTGCAGCCAACATCGTGGAGTTGGAGGCCTCTTCTGGAGACCGACTTTGGGTGCTCCAACTGCGGGAGCCTGTGGACTTACCATCGAGGAGCTTGCGATACCTGTCGGCGATCGACTTCGTGGAGCTCCAACCGCAGGAGCCTGCAGACTTAACATTGTGGAGCTCGCCATCCCTGTTGGGGATCGTCTTTGGAGCCCCAACTGCGGGAACGTGCGGACTTAACATCGTGGAGTTCGCAGTCTCTGGTTAGAGATCGACTGCGGGAGCTCCAAGCTGCAGGAGCATTGACAGCCCCGTCGCGGGAGCTTCGATCACCCCGATGCGGGGGCTCCGATCGCTCCGACATGGGAGCTTCGATCACCCCGATGCGGGGGCTCCGATCGCTCCGACATGGGAGCTTCAATCGTCCCGACGCGGGGGCTCCGATCGCCCTGATGCGGGAGCTTCGATCGCCCCGATGGATGGTTCAACTGCCCCGGCCGCGGGAGAATAAAGAGGAAGATTAGACTTTATTGCCTTCCATCACAGTGAGGAATGTGGGAAATCCACTGTGGTGGATGTTTATGTTAACTTTTATGTAGTTGTATGGCTTCTTGCTTTTTTTTAGTGTGGCTGTATGGTTAATTTGAGTTTCACTTAATTGGTACATGTGACAATAAACTGACCTTTGGACCTTTGAACAGTGAAAGGACAGGTGGAAATGGGGAGTGATGATGATCAATATGCACAGGACGAGAGCAGTTCATTACAACCCAGCAGCAGCTCAGAGACTCACTTAATCTTCTCCTCTATTGCAGTGCCGGAGGGAACCCAGAATGACATACACGGTTCTTCATTGGGAATCAGCAACAATCTTGTCACATAGCACGTCCTAGTTCAGCTGACGGATACTGCAGACACACAGATGGTGGCTATGCAAAATCTTGTTGCTTCTACAAAGTCTCACCATGATCTATCTAGACATCGAGTCTTTGTCACACAAATGCAGTTTGAAGGTACAGCAATATGCCACCAGAGAACAGCCTCATGCCCCTTTTCAGCAGAAAAATGCTATTTATAAGTAGATAGCTATAATCATTAGATACACGGATGCTTCCACTGAGCAGATCACAATTCTACAGAGCAAAGGCATGAGTAGTTAGCTGCCCTCTATGAACAGAGATAATAGTTTTCCATAAAGAGATGAGGCATGCAGAAAGACACTTTCCTATGTTGCATCCATATTGATTAAGGAAGAAAAACATTGTCTGTGATGACATAGATTTAATCCCCCACCACTCTGGCTGCTGCGATTCATGAGGAAAATGTTGTTTTTGCATTTGGAAGAGAGTTCATGTTCATAAGTGATAGGAGCAGAATTAGGCCATTCGGTCCATCAAGTCTACTCCACCAATCAATCATGGCTGATCTATCTGTCCCTCCTAACCCCATTATTCTGCCTTCTCCCCAGAACCCCTGACACCTGTACAAATCAGGAATCTATCTATCTAATAGACCAAGTGGACCCGTTGGGCCCAACCCTCTCCTGCATTGGTGTAGCACCCTCTTCCCCCCCCCCCCATTCACCTCCACCCTCCCTCCTCCCCCCTCCATCCCCCTCAACCCCCTTATCCTCCCTCCCTTCACCCCGTCCCTCCACTACCCTCCGCTTCCCCTGCCCCCACTCCCTCCTCAACCCCCTTATCGTCCATCCTCCCTGGTCCCCCCCCCTACACCCTCCCTAGGAGATAGATTTAAACTTTAAAATGTGAATAACTTAAAAAATATAACACCGATTTCAATAAAACTACTTGCATTACCATTAAAGCGATGACGGTGAGTAAGGTGGGCCTAAAATTGGTGCGCTATCGTGTACCGTTTTGGCTGTAGTTCGATCACAAACAAACAAACAAACGAGAGTTTTAGTATATAGATGCCTTTAAAATATCCATTGATGGCCTCCACAGCCTTCTGTGGCAATGAATTCTACAGATTCACCACCCTCTGACTAAATAAATTCCCCACTATCTACTTCCTAAAGGAACATTCTGAGGCTATGAACTCTGGTCCTAGAATCTCCCTCTAGTACACCCTGGGGTCACTCTGGGAAGATCAAAGCCAACAGACACTAGGCATTTATGACTAAGATTCAAATCTGATGCTTGAAACTATGATGGAGCTGATACAGAAAACTGATTACATTGTAAAAGTACTTCGTAAAATGCTAACTTTTCGTGTACAATGGAAATCAAATTATATGGGTACAACACAGGGAAGCAGAGCTGAATTAAGTCATAGATTAATGTTTCAGGCCAAAGAACTTGCAACACCATTCTGAAGGGCAGATCTCGGGCATTTTCTGCCCTTATTTTAGATTTCTAATACTGGCAGGTTTTTGCTTTTCTTGGTAAATTAAATGGTAAAATGGGTTTGGGAAGCTGTGTGGTCCGTGTGGTCCGTGTGGTCCGTGTGGTCCGCTCTCACCTTAGTCATGCCCACGTCTCTGAACCAGAGACGTATCAGCACAACATAAATTCAAGTATTTCTTTCCTCCATAACGGTTGATTGGATTGAGCAATAGATAGAGAAAACATGATTAAATGTTTACAAGAGTGGAAATTAACACAATTTATGTATTTACTCAACTATCACGTATGGACGTTAGGGCATCTTTGGGCAAGGTTAGAGGCGGTGGGATATGATTTCTAATCAATAATTTATGGTACTCAGATGTGGTGGTCCTGGCAAGCTCATGCTCTCTGGACCTGGAAGAGCTGACTGTAAAGTGCTGTCCCAACTACCTGCTGAGGGAATTCACCACACCTATCCTGACAGCAGTCTATATCCCTCCCCAAGCAGACATTAAGCTTGTTCTGAATGAACTGTACTCCGCTTCAATAGCCTAGAGACAAAATACATCAAAACCCTGGTCATTGTGGACAAAGACTTTCATGGATTATCAGCGTGTCTCTTGTCCCACGGGGACAGAATACCCTCAACCACTGCTACACATCAATAAAAAATGCCTACCATTCTGTTCCGTGGCAACATTTTGGGAAATCTGAACACCTAGCTGTGCTTCCCTTCCCTGTCTAACAAACAAAAACTGAAGCAGGAAGATCTGTTCTTCTACAGAGAGCTGTTCAATGCTGGTCGGCAGACACGGATGCTCATTCTAGGCAACCGCTTTGAGTCAGTGGGAAAGTCCATATTCAGGGATTCTGCAGCCAACTTGAGTGCCACTGCCGTGACTGTCTTCATTAGCAAGTGTGTAAAAGAGTGCATGGCATGGAGCCAATCCAAATGTTCCCCAACCGAAAATCATGGATGAATCATGAGGCGCATTCCCAGATCTGCTGCATATAAAGTCAAACGATCTTGAGCGGTACAAGAAAGCTCGCTGTGATCTTCACAAAGACATCAAAAATGCCAAGTGACAATACCGGGACAAACCTGAGTCATCATTCAGTCACCCGCAGACTGTGGCAAGGTCTGAATACTATAAAACATGCTGATAGTACTTTGGTAGTATGCCCCTGAGGTTGGTGTGATGAAAGTCTCTGGCTACTATGACCAGAGCTTTGGCTTATTTTGTATCAAGGCTATTGATAGCAGAGTACAGATCATTGGCTGCAAAGTGAAGTTGGGCAACATCGCTGGTGATAGGGCAGCCCTACCTGATGAATTTAATGCTACCTATGCTGACTTTGAAGGCCAATGGGATGATGACATCTGCTCCATCAGATGCAAGTGTATCTCTTCCCAGGATAACTGTTGCAGAAATTAGAACAGTCATCCTGAGGGTGAACTCAAGGACAGCAACTGGCTGTATCTTTAGGAACTGCGCCGACCAACTTGCAGGAGTGTTCATGGATATCTTCAATCACTCTCTACATTCTGAGGTCTGCACCTGCTTCAAGAAGACCACTACCGTCTCAGTGCCGAAGAAAAGCAGGATCTGATGCCTCAATAACTACCGACCAGTGGCCCTGACATCTACCATCACGAATTGCTTTCAGAGGCTGGTTACAGAACGTATTAAATCCAGAATAACAAGCAACCTTGACCCATTCCAGTTTACCTACCTCTACAACAGGTCCATGGCTGATGCCATCTCCCTGGCCCTACACTCATCCCTGGAACACCTACATAAGAGAGACACCCATGTGAGATTTCTATTCATAGACTACAGCTCTGCTATCAATACTGTTATCCCTTCCAAGCTCATCTCCAAACACATGGAACTTGGAGTCAGCATTCATCTCTGCAACTGGATCCTCGACTTCCTGACCAACGGACCACAATCAGTGAGGATAGGTGACAAATCATCCTCTGTGATAATCCTCAACACTGGTGCTCCACAAGGATGCATTCTCAGCCCCCTATATTTCAGGAAGCGAAGTGGCACACATACTCTGAAATATATTGACAGCACTGAAGATTAGATGGTTGAAAGCTTCAAGTCCCTAGGAGTAAATATCACCAACAACTTGGCCAGGAAAGCACACCAACGCCTCTACTTCCTTAGAAGGCTTAAGAAATTCAGCATGTCCCCAGCAACTCTTACCGACCTTTACAGATGTGCCGTAGAAAGCATGTTATTGGGATGCATCACAGCATGGTTTGGGAACAGCTCTGTCTAAGGCCGCAAGAAATTGCAGAGAATTGTGGACACAGCCCAGGCCATTAGGCAAACCTACCTTCCATGGACTCCATCTACACTGCACAGAGCCTCAGCAAGGTTAACAGCATAATCAAGGATGAGGCTGGCCCCATAGCAGAAGCGTCCACGTCGCGGGGCTGGAAACTGGAAGTGTCCTGAGCTAATTCTGCTACCACCATCATCTATTGCAACAAGTGATGGCTCCCACTGATTGTCGCCGGAAGCTTGCGCCCTTTTCAGGATGGACGATGACAGCGATGTCAACATTTGAAACATGGATGATGGACACGAAAGAAGAAGAAGAAGAAGAAGAAGAAGAAGAAGAAGAAGAAGAAGAAGAAGAAGAAGAAGAAGAAGGATGAGGCTCACCCTGGACACTCCCTCTTTTCCCCTGTCCTATCAGGCAAGAGGTACAGAAGTGTGAAAACAAATATATCCAGATTCAGCGACAGTTTCTTCCCGGCTATTATCAGGCAACTGAACCATACTATCACCAAGTAGAGTGTGGTCCTGACCTACCATCTACCTCATTGGAGAACCTCGGACTATCTTTAATTTAACTTTCTTGTACTTTATCTTGTACTGAACGTTATTCCATTTATCCTGCATTGTACACTCTGGGCGGTTTGATTGTAATCATGTATAGTCTTTACGCTGACTGGATAGCACACAACAAAAAAACCTTTTCACTTTACCTCAGTACACGTGACAATAAAGTAAATGAAACGCAGTGCACAGAGTACATTAAATTATAAACATATAGAAAAAGTAAATGTACAAATGATTCAGAGATGTTTTGGAACAAATTACACTATAAAATTCCACTAAATAACAAGATGAATATAGTCTTTAAAAGTCTAAGATTTTTCATTACTTTTATAATTCACAGTACTTTAGAAAAGTGCTTCAGAAAATATGGATCTTACCAAAGACAGATGTTCTAATACAAACTGTAGGTGTGTCTTTTAGAGCCCCATCCATATTTTTGCAATTTACATATTAACATGTGGCACCTATATGGAAGAAAGTAAATAGGTACTAATGAGTATTATACAAGGACAAGATAGACAACTTCAAATAAAGGAACAACCAAAAGAATTTAGTGTGCTAAATTACAATCTATTCACCCAGAATTATTGTGAAGAATGATGGAAATCGAAACTAAAAAAAACAAAAACGTTGTAAATAGTCTACAGGGTCAGATAGCATCTGGGGAGAGAACTAGAGCTGTAAACCAATGCAAGTACTACATGTGAATCACTTTAATTTCCTGCTCCAAATCTACAAACCAGATGCATTATTGGCCTTGCCTCATTTAATCACCTAATTTCTCTAATAAACTTATTTGTGTGCTTATTTATTGATATACTGTCCTGTCCAGTCTCTTGTTTTCAAACACCCTTTGCAACTTGAATATTGTCCTGGCTCCATTTCATCGTTGTCACGAGAATCCAATCCCTCAATTCCTCCAATTAGGGCAGCCCTCCTCATTGCTCAATAGAAGCCAAACACACCCCATCCAATTTCTTCCGATTGAAGTTGTTCTCATATTGAGCTACAATTTCTATGACTTCATTCACTTTAAATTAAGGCATGTTGATTTAGGGAAACAAAAGCTTTACTTGGCTCTTTGTTGCAAATATGCAATATTCTATGATCTTATTCTAATTACCTCCCTTTCCTATATTTTCAATATATTCCTTGCTCAAGCCTCAAAATGGAAAAATTAATTTCAAATTTTCACCTGTCCATTATATTCCAATAGTCCATCCAAGGCTCTGTATTCTCTTCTTCTTTTTTTACAGAATGGCTATGAAACAACATCCACGATGAGCCCACTAACTCCTACAATTATGTTAATAATTCCCATTCTGCTTCCTGTCTGGACTCTTTTCCATTCTCCCAGTTTTCCATCACCTCTGTATCTGCTCTGATGAAGCCACCATCCATCCACACTAATGCTTCTGATAAGTTGTCATTATTCCTCAACCAATTCTCCAGGTTAATGTGCTCCACATTCAATGGATAACACGGTTCCACTTTCCCCATTTACATTAAACAGACCGACACTGTCATTGAGAGTATCAAGTTAAATTAAAAGATCAACATCTTATCTTTCATCTAGGTACTTTAAACCTTATGGAATGAACATTAAATCCTTCAGTTTCAAGTAAACTTCTCTCTCATCATTTCCCAATATCATGTTGATGTCCTTTACTCACCCTTTGCTAAGCATATGTTCTCATGCTTATTTCTCTGTCTTAGCCTACCTTCATATGGTCTTTTGTCTTCCACAATACTCCTCCTCCCAGCCCTGCTTTCAAGTGTAAACCTTGCACCCTTGGCTCAATTTTAAGAAAGGGTTGCTGACTCAAAACACTAACCGTCACCGACCACAGATAATGCTCAGCTAGCTGATTTTGTCCAGCATTTTAGCTTTTGTTTCAATTGCAGCATTTCCATTACAATTAAACAGGACTCCGATTGTTCTGTTGATGCAAATGATCACCAGTACAAGCAGTTTCTGGGTTACGTAAGGATTACATTCCAGAGAACTGTCAGTAAGCTTCAAAAATTCTTCAGAAATTTAAATTTTCTATGGTAACCGGTATTGTATTGTTTCGAAATGCAATTGTAATTCCTTCATTTTATTTGTTCTCAGCCCCCTTCTTTACTCCTTGTACACCCACGACATTACAGCCAAAGGCATACTGATTTTAGGCAGAGTTCCCAGAAACATTGCAACCTGATAGACCAGAAATTTGATGGAGATCAGGTGTTGGTGCAGAGGAAATACCTTGAGCATGTAGCAAGACCTGGAGTCATAGAGTGATACAGTGTGGAAACAGGCCCTTCGGCCCAACTCGCCCACACCGGCCAACAATGTCCCAGCTAATCTAGTCCCACTTGCCTGCGCTTGGTCCATATCCGTCCAAACCTGTCCTATCCATGTTCCAGTCTAACTGTTTCTTAAACGATGGGATTGTCCCAGCCTCAACTACCTCCTCTGGCGGCTTATTCCATACACCCACCACCCTTTGTGTGAAAACATTAGCCCTCGGATTCCTATTAAATCTTTTCCCCTTCACCTTGAAGCTATGTCCTTTGGTCCTCGATTCACCGACTCTGGGCAAGAGTCTCTGTGCATCTACCCGATCTATTCCTCTCATGATTTCGTACACCTCTCTATAAGATCTCCCCTCATCCTCCTGCACCCCTGCTGTTTATCATCTATATCAACGAATTGGATGAGAACATATAAGGCATGATTAGCAAGTTTGCAGATGATACTAAGGTGTGTGGTATTGTAGATAGCAAGGATGGTTGTCAAAATTGCAGCAGGTTCTGATTCAGCAGGTGGGCTGAGAAATGATTGATGGAGTTTAATACAGAGAAGTGCAAGGGTACGACTCGTCCTTGATTACGCTGCTGGCCTCGCCGAGGGCAGCGTGAGGTATAAATGGAGTCAATGGAAGGGAGGTTGGTTTGTTTGATGGTCTGGGCTGCGTCCACAATTCGCTGCAATTTCTTGCGGTCTTGGATGGAGCTGTTCCCAATCCAAGTTATGATGCACCCTGATAAAATACTTTCTATACAGTATCTGCAGAAGTTGGGGAAGAGTTATCGGGGACATGCCAAACTTCCAAAGCCTTCTAAGGAAGTAGAGGCGTTGGTGTGCTTTCTTGCTCGTTGCTTCAATATGGGTGATCCAGGAGAAGATATTGGTGATATTGACTCCTAAGAATTTGAAGTTTTCAACCATCTCTACTTCGGCACCTTCAATGCAAACTGGGGTATGTGTACTGCTTCGCTTTCTGAAGTCGATCACTATATCTTTTGTCTTGCTGATATTGTTCTCTCAACACCAGAACACGAGGTTCTCCATCTACTTCCTGTATTCCGCCTTCTAGGTGGTATTCACTCTAAACGTAAGCCAGCATTTACATTCAGTTGGAGGCAGAAAAGTAACTGAATGATTCTCAACATCCAACGAAGAAAAAAAATGCAGAAAACATTTTCAGGACACAGGAAAATTGTCCGTAAATTCCAAAATTGCGTAGAATTAGTAAAATGTAGAAATTAGGAACTACAGATGCTGGTGTATACCAAAGATAAACACAAATTGCTAGAGTAACTCAGCGGATCAAGCAGCATCTCTGGAGATAATGGATGGGTGACATTTTGGGTCGGGATCCTTCTTCGACCTGAAACAAAACCCATCCTTTGTCTCCAGAGATGCTGTCTGACCCACTGAGTTACTTCAGCACTTTGTGTCTGTCTATGGCTTGACCCTATTTCAGCCACTCAGAGTTCAGGCCACCTTCTAACGGGGAAGCATACATATAAGCCTTTAACCATGTTTTATATTGTCCTCTCATAAGGGAAAAGACCCTGTTTACAAACTAATCTAAGAGATGCTTCCAAATATGTTATTATGTCGAAGATAGACACAAAAAAATGGAGTAACTCAGCGGGATAAGCATCATCTCTGGAGAGAAGGAATGGGTGACGTTTCAGGTTGCGACCCTTCTTTAGACTCTGCAGATATGATGAGATTATACAGAGGATATCTTTCTTGCCAACTAGCTTAATGATGTTTCTAATACTCTATAGGTAAAGCAAAATCCTCATCAGTTCTATTCACTTGCCATCAGCCATTGTGCAGTCCCCACCTGCTACTAAAATAGAAATTGCCTTTATCATATCCAGTATTTATATCTTTTGACAGGCAAACATCCAATAACAATGGGACTACTCCAGGCATCTCATGTAATGATGATCAAGGCCAATGACCCATTTTACTGACTAGTTCTATCAATTAATAATAATAATAATAATAATGCATTACATTTATATAGCGCTTTTCATACACTCAAAGACGCTTTACAGGGATTTAAAGAACATAGGGAAGTGAATAAATAGATAAATAAGTAAACGAACAGAGAAAGGAGACATAAGGTGAGGTGACCTTCAGTGGTTGAAGGCAGTACTGAACAGATGAGACTTCAGTGATGTTTTGAATGTGGTGAGTGAGGAGGAGTCTCTGACGGTTTGGGGTAGTGAGTTCCATAGGGTGGGAGCAGCGATGGAGAAAGCCCTGTCCCCCCAGGATCTGAGTTTGGTCCGGATGGGGGGGGGGATAGGAGATTGGCAGCAGCAGAGCGGAGGGTGCAGGTGGGAGTGTGCCTGTGAAGGAGGTCAGTCAGGTAGGATGGGGCCAGGTTATGGAGGGCTTGTTGTAGGTCATGAGGAGGATTTTGTACTGGATTCTCTGGGGGATGGGGAGCCAGTGGAGTTTGTAAAGGACGGGGGTGATATGGTCACGGATCGGGGTGTGGGTGAGTAGACGGGCAGCGGAGTTTTGAATGTATTAAAGTTTACTGATGATTTTTGAGGGTGCGCCATAGAGGAGGCTGTTGCAGTAGTCCAGACGGGAGGTGATGAAGGCGTGGATGAGGGTTTCTGCAGCTGTGGAGGAGAGGGATGGACGGAGACGGGCAATGTTTTTGAGGTGGAAGAAGGCTGTCTTTGTGATGTGTTTGATGTGTTTGTCGAAGGAGAGGGTTTGATCAAAGATGATTCCAAGATTCCGGATGTGAGGGGAGGTGGATACTGGGAGACCATCAATATTGAGGATGAAGGTTTGGGTGGATTTGGTGAGCGTTTTTGGACCAATGATGATGATTTCAGATTTGTTGCAGTTGAGTTTGAGGAAATTTGATTGAAGCCAAGATTTTATTTCAGTGATGCTGTTTGTCAGTGTAGAGTGTGTGGTGGTGGAGATTGACTTGGTGGAGATGAGGAGCTGGATATCATCGACAAAGCAGTGGAAGTTGAGACCATGACGGCGGATTAATTGACCAAGGGGGAACAGGTAGAGGATGAGGAGGAGGGGGCCAAGGACTGAGCCTTGGGGGACACCTTGGGGGAGGGGAGCGGTGGGGGATTTACAGTTGTTAATGGAGATGAACTGGTGCCTGTCAGAGAGGTAAGATTTGAACCAGGATAGGGCTGTGCCGGTGATGTTAAAGGAGGTTTCAAGTCGGGTGAGGAGAATGGAGTGATTTATGGTGTCAAAGGCGGCGCTGAGGTCAAGTAGGATGAGGATGTTGAGGTTGCCAGCGTCGGAGGAGAGGAATTGTGACTAAGTGTCAATTGTGACTATTTGTACAATACAGGATTCTGGATCAACAAGTAAGCCTAAATCAATCTCTTCTCACTACCACTTTCTCAGTATCCGTTTTGAGATTCTACACTTTGATAACATTATTGAACTTTTTTTATCCTTTAAAAGAGCTACTTAATTTTAAATTGTTATCCTTATTGAAATCTGCCTTTATCACCTGCAGTTTATCTGGAAACCACATCTTCAGGATTAAGTTAACAATGCGGCCAATTATACAAATGGCTGCTATGGTGACCCAGGCCTTGAATGCTTGCATTTCCTTGGAAGATTTATGCCAAATTACTCAATTCTCAACCCGCTGGTGCATGAAGTGGGTGACTTGCTCGGTTTGCCAAGCAAGCGCTTTCATCACTTTCCTTATGGAATACAGCCAGCAACATGAGATAGCATTTTTTTTCTCAGAGGTAAATTTCTCTAAAGTGCTAAGCAGTTCAAATGACAAACAAGGTCATATCCAATCTACCACATTGTCATTGTTTGTAGGGGATATGTGCTTGTTAAGAGTGAACAAGCAAACGTGTCACATTCATATGTCACGCATGGCTGCATCACGAGAGGGTCGTGGCCTACAGAGGGAAGCCGCCGAGCTGGCACCCCGTGGCCAAGCACAAGACCCAGCAGACCACAGCCTAGAGTGGGATGCCATCGTGTGTTTGCTTCATGCATTTTTAAAATAATGTGCTTGTTCATTTAATACAAAAGCTTGATTCACCCGCTCATATTTTTGGAATAACATGCTCAACTTTATTGTTGACAGCATAGTTGCATCTATGTTTAATTTACGTGTTTTTGAAATACACATTGCTTTTCAACTACGTAACCCACCACTCACATAAAATGCACGGGGCCTGTATTCTAAATGCAGCCTTACCCACATCTTGCACTACTGTAACATAACATCCCAACCTCTATGCTCAAACCCTGACTGGTGAAGGCCAACATTCCAAAAGCTTTCTTGACCCAAGGTGACGGGTGTTTGATTGGCAGATGGATGGAGTAAGTACAAAGGTTAGAGGTGAAAAAGGAACAAAAGGGCGTCAGATAAGAAGAGGAGTGAAATATAAATCAGAAGGAGGGGATATGGGTAGAAGGGGACCAGGGGCGGGAAAAGATGGGGAATAAAAGAAAAACAGAGGACTAGGCAATGGACGATGAGCATGTGGATGAGAGGAAAGAACCAACGTGACTAGGGTGAAGGGAGATGGTGCGAGAAATATATGTACAATGGAGTTGGGGGGGAGTGAGGTGTTGGAAGGTATAATGTAAAACTGAAGAATTCTATGTTCATAACATTGGAGGCTACTCAGGCGGAATATGAGGTGCTGTTCTTCGAAATTACATTTATTTTTTTAAAGTGCCATGAGCAATTTTAAATAAATTATTTGAAATTAAATTTCCAACAGTAAACTTAACCAGATATTTTGATAAAAGATTGACTCAAGATAGGGTGGTACAGTGGTGTTGCAGCAGTGTTAATGTGAGGGAATCGCTGGTCAGTGCGGACTTGGGGAACACAAGGTCCTGTTTCCATGCTGTATCTCTAAACTAAACTGAAAATATAGTTAATTTTATCAAAACCATTTTGATACATCCAAGATGATCATTCTTAAGGAGCAACTTTTTAGAACAAATTTTGCTCCAAGCCAACATAGTTTTACTTAATTAAAAACAGGAATGCTGAAAATATTCAGTAAGTCAGGATACATCTGTGATAAGAGATACAGATAACCTTTCAGTTAAAGCCCATTTATTAGAACGGGAAAGGAGACAAAAGAACCTTACTGAACTGCAAAGAGGGCGGAGGAGGATGGTTTCTTTAATTGGATAAAGCCAGTGTGATCATGGGGATAAACAGTAAACAAAGCTATCAGGTCAATGAGTGAATGGGAGCAAATAAGAGAATGAGAACATAGACAAAAGAATGTGGGAGTTGAAAAATGCAGAGAAGGAAAACATGTCCAGCAAGTCAAGCTGGGCATGCCCCCACTGCCCGAGGAATAACATTTTAAAAAATAACATTGGGGGAAGGTGGTGTGTGGGGAGGAAACACATTGCAGATGACACAAAGCTGGGTGGCAGTGTGAACTGCGAAGAGAATGTTAGGAGGTTGCAGAGTGACCTGGACAGGTTGAGTGAGTGGGCAGATGCGTGGCAGATGCAGTATAATGTAGATAAATGTGAGGTTATCCACTTTGGCGGCAAAAACAAGGAGGCAGATTATTATCTCAATGGTTTCAGGTTAGGGTTAGGGTTAAGGTTAAGAGGTTCTTCTGCAGTTGTATAGGGCCCTGGTAAGACCACATCTGGAGTATTGTGTACAATTTTGGTCTCCTAATTTGAGGAAGGACATCCTTGTAATTGAGGCAGTGCAGTTAGATTATTATCTCAATGGTTTCAGGTTAGGTAAGGGGGAAGTGCAGCGAGACCTGGGTGTCCTTGTACACCAGTCACTGAAAGTTGGCGTGCAGGTACAGCAGGCAGTGAAGAAAGCTAATGGCATGTTGACCTTCATAACGAGAGGATTTCAGTATAGGAGTAAAGAGGTTCTTCTGCAGTTGTATAGGGCCCTGGTAAGGCCACATCTGGAGTATTGTGTACAATTTTGGTCTCCTAATTTGAGGAAGGATATCCTTGTAATTGAGGCAGTGCAGCGTAGGTTCACGAGATTGATCCCTGGGATGACGGGACTGTCATATGAGGAAAGATTGAAAAGACTAGGCTTGTATTCACTGGAGTTTAGAAGGATGAGAGGGGATCTTATAGAGACATATAAAATTATAAAAGGATTGGACAAGCTAGATGCAGGAAAAATGTTCCCAATGTTGGGGGAGTCCAGAACCAGGGGCCACAGTCTTAGAATAAAGGGGAGGCCATTTAAAACTGAGGTGAGAAGGAACTTTTTCACCCGGAGAGTTGTGAATTTGTGGAATTGTCCGCCACAGAGGGCAGTGGAGGCCAAATCACTGGATGGATTTAGGAGAGTGAGATAGAGCTCTGGGGGCTAGTGGAATCAAGGGATATGAGGAGAAGTTGGGCACAGGTTACTGATTGTGGATGATCAGCCATGATCACAATGAATGGCGGTGCTGGCTCAAAGGGCCGAATGGCCTCCTCCTGCACCTATTTTCTATGTTTCTATGTTTCTATAAACGGAGCCAATATTACAGATAGTTGACCAAGTCAGACAGAAATCAAATTACTTGAAGTTGTTGAATTCTGTATTGTTCTAAAGGCTACAATGGGCCCAGACAGAAGATAACGCTCTGTTCCTTAAGCTTGCATTGAACCTCAGTGTTATAATATGGGAGACCACCAATTGATAACTCAGAATGGAAGTGAAATAAAGGATTAAAGTGGCATTTGCTTTTTCCAATGTAGAGGAGACTGCATTGTTAACACCAAATGCAGTATGTAATAAAAATGAACTGCAGCTGCTGGTTTATATCAGAGCTAGACACAAAATGCTGGAGTAATGCAGCGGGTTAGACAGCATCTCTGGAGAATATGGACAGGTGATGTTTCTGGTCGGGGCCCTTATAATCAGTCTGAAGGGTCCCAACCCGAAATGTTACCTGTCCATTTTCTCCAGAGATGCTGTATGACTTGCAAAGTTACTCCAGCACATTGTGCCTATCTAGCAAATACAGTATACTAGATTGTGACAAGTGCAATTGAATCACTGCTGCACCTGGAAAACTGGTTAGGTCTCTGGATATGGGAAGGAAAGAAATGAAAGGAGAAATGTTACATCGCCTGCGATTGCAAGAGAAAGTACAGAAACAAGAGGGCTAGTTGGTTGGAAGTAAAGAATAGAGCGGGGAATTAAAAAAAGGCCCCACTCCATGCAAAATATTAAAAGAAGAAGGGAGGTGGTGAAGTCTATTTGAAGGAGGCTGAAATCACAGAGAACTGTTGAATGGGGATTTCAAACATCTGCAGTTATTTTGGAGTTTTACTTAGTTTTAACTGATTCCAGCCCATTCTACATAACACACTTCAATGTGGTATGAAGTAAACGTGGAAAATAAAATGCAAACTACAGCAAATACTGGAAATCTGAAATTATAAAGCAGAAAACGATGAAAATGCTCAACTAATCAAGTGATATTATGAAGTGAGAAATTAATGTTTCAGATCAACGAAATTCTGGGTTCATCTTTCTATTGATGTTTCCTGACCGGCCAAGTTATTTCCAGCATTTGCAGTTTTTATTACATAGAGTCATGCAGCATGCAAAGAGACCCTTTGACCTAACTTGCCCAAGCCGACCAAGATGCCCTATTTTTACTAGTCCCACTGGCCTGCGTTTGGCCCGTATCCTTCTAAACCTTTTCTTTCCATGTATTTGTCCAAATATCTTTGAAATATTGTGATAGTCCCTGCCTCAACTACCTCCACTTGCGACTCGTTCCATATACCCATCACCCTGTGTGAAAATGTTGCCCCTCAGGTTCCTATTAAATCTTTCTCCTCTCACCTTAAACTTATGTCCTCTGGTTCTTGATTCCCCAACTGTGTAAAGGACTGTGCATTTACCTGATCTATTCCCCCAATGATCATAAGATCATCCCTCATCCTCCTGCACTCCAAGGAGTAAAGTCTAAGCCTGCTCCACTCTACTTATAGTTCAGGCCCTCAAGTCCTAGCACCATCCTTGTAAATCTTCTCTGCACCCGTTTCAGCTTAACAACATCTTTCCTATAACAGGGTGATTAAAACTGAATGCAAAATTCCAAATGTCCCCTCACCAATGTCTTGTACAAGACATTACATCTTAAAAATGCTTCAGGTTCAACAAAGAAGGATGGTTCTTGATATGGGACTGTTGCTTAGCATATACTCAGTTGCACTTCAATGAATGCAAACCTATTTCCATGTACACACATGAAATTTGTAATCCTCTTTTGAAAAGCCTGCTGTTTTCATAGGGCAGTATATGTGCAGTGAGCAAACATAAACCTAAAAAAACATTGAGCAAATTCCTAAAAATGATGCTATCATTCTCTCAACATAACTGTTGTTCACAAATTCATTCCCAAGCTAATTTAATATTAATTACCTATAAATCCATTCTGATTACGGTGACACCTACATATTAAGAATAGGAGAAAAGTTAACATGGAATTATGTTACTAAACACATGGAAATGTATTTCTTATAATAGGTGTTGGCTGTGGAATTATCCATTGGTGCATTTTTGTTTTCAAACCACTTGCTATCTTGTTGCAGGAAGAGAAAAGTCTTACACAATATCTGTTCAGGTGTGATAACCCAGCTTGCATTGTTCAGATGATTTTCCATTATAAAAGCAGCCAAAACTGGTGGTAAATCCCTCTCCATTTGATATATGCAATGCTTGATAGCTTTTAGGGATTCCAGGTTACTGGAAATAACAGACAAAAGTATTGAAGGAAATTAATTGTAAATCTATCCAAGTCTATTATTTGACTGGCATTAATGAAGAAACAAAATAATAAGCTTTCTGCTGCAGCTTATAATAAATATTCAAATAAATACTCATGTTGATGCAGATAGCAGAAATATTCCAAAGATCCCATTCATACATTTACTCCATTCCCTTCACACGTTGGCAGATCAAGTATATTCTTTCCTTGTTTCTCTTATCAGTATTGAACAAATATTCATCCAATCACCACCAACAGTAGCCCATGAAATGAATGATATAGGATTACAGTTCAAGTAAAATACTTCAGTATTCCGAAGTTTTATACTAATGTTAAAATGAAATCAAAAATACAATTAGATAGCAGAGGACTATGTAAATATATTACCATATTGTAAAATTCAGATATCTATAAAGGCAATATTGTGTTCACACAATAACCCATAAATTAGAAAAAAATGCAAAGGAACCTTAATTAAGGCCCATTCACAAAAAAAATCTGTTGTAATACCTTAATCTCTTCATAATATTAACAAACGTTTGTCCCATTTAATATTACATAAGTGCAAGAGCGTACAAGAGAGACAAGATCAGGAACATTCATTACAACTAATAAAATATTGTCAATAATTACTTTATTTAACAAAAACATTGCAAGGGGGTTGCCATGCTAAAGAATTAGAGAAAACATAAAACATAGAACAGTACAACACAGGAACAGGCCCTTTGGCCCATAATGTTCATGCCGAACATGATACCAAGACCAACTCTTATCTGCCTGTACATAATCCATATCCCTCCATTCCCGATATGTACAAGTGCGTATCTGAGAAGCTGCTTAAATGCCACTATGGTATCGGCCTCCACTACCACCCCTAAAAGAACATTCCAGGCACCCATAAACATGTAAAAAAAACAAGCCCTACACATCTCCTTTGAGCTTTACTGCTCCCACCTTAAACTTGCGCCCTCGAGTGTTTGATGTTTCCATCCTGGGGAAAAAGTTCCGACTGTCTAAGTATGCTTCTCATTATTTTATATATTTCTATTAGGTCTCCCCTCATCCTCCAGTATTCCAGAGAAAACAATCGAAGTCTGTCCAAACTCACCTTGGAACTAATACCTTCTATATTTAATTCTGGTAAATCTTTTTTGCACACTTTCCAAAGCCTCCACATCCTTCTGGTAAAGAGGCAACCAGAACTGCAAACAATACTCCAAATCGGCCTAAGCAAAGCCCTTTAAAGTTGCAGCAACAAGGGTTCGCAGTCGCTGGTTTACACAAAAGGACACAATGTACTGGAGTAACTCAGCAGATTAGGATCAGTCTTGGATCCCAATGTTGGGGGAGTCCAGAACAAGGGGCCACAGTTTAAGAATAAGGGGTAGGCCATTTAGAACGGAGATGAGGAAGAACTTTTTCAGTCAGAGAGTGGTGAAGGTGTGGAATTCTCTGCCTCAGAAGGCAGTGGAGGCCAGTTCGTTGGATGCTTTCAAGAGAGAGCTGGATAGAGCTCTTAAGGATAGCGGAGTGAGGGGGTATGGGGAGAAGGCAGGAACGGGGTACTGATTGAGAGTGATCAGCCATGATCGCATTGAATGGCGGTGCTGGCTCGAAGGGCTGAATGGCCTACTCCTGCACCTATTGTCTATTGTCAGTCTGAAGAAGGGTCCTGACTGGAATCATCGCCTATCCACATTCTCCAGAGATGCTGCCCGACCCACTGAGTTACTCCAGCTGAGTTGTATCCTTTTCCTATCAAACTGCAACATGACTTCCTGACTCTTAATGTCGCAACCAATGAAGGCAATTATACCATATGTCTTCTTTACCATTCTATCTATGTGTGTCACTACTCTCAGGGAATTATGGACTTGAACCCCAAGATCCTTCTGTACAGCACTGCT
Organism: Rhinoraja longicauda; assembly: GCF_053455715.1. Taxonomy (NCBI): domain Eukaryota; kingdom Metazoa; phylum Chordata; class Chondrichthyes; order Rajiformes; family Arhynchobatidae; genus Rhinoraja; species Rhinoraja longicauda. The sequence goes on from NC_135970.1 coordinate 4,300,944, forward strand.
GTTAAAGTTCATAAGTTCATAAGACACAGGAACAGAATTAGATCTTCGGCCATTGAGTCTACTCTGCCATTCAATCATGGCTGATCTATCTTTACCACTCTTACCCATTCTCCTGCCTTCTTCCCATGACCTTTGACACCCTTATTAATCAAGAAAAAGGTCTTATCATTACTATATATTACTATATATTTTAATTATAGCGACTGCAACAACTACAGAGGCATCTCCCTCCTCAACATCATCGGCAAGGTCTTTGCTTGTGTCATCTTGATCCGCCTGCAGAACATGTCTACCCAGAGTCACAGTGCGGTTTCCAAGCTGGAAGGTCAACGGTAGACATTGTCTTCTCCCTTCGCCAGCTCCAGGAGAAGTGCAGAGAACAGCGGATGCCCCTGTATGCCCCTTTCATTGACCTCACCAAGAAATTCGACTTCGTCAGCAGAGATGACCTATTGAAGGCTCTCCCAAGATCGGCTGCCCACCAAAACTGCAGAGCATGATAGAATCCTTCCACATCAACACGAAGGGGACAGTGCAGTTCAATGGCAGTTTCTCGGAGCCCTTCGACATCCGCAGTGGCGTCAAACAAGGCTGCGTCCTCGCTCCCACACTCTTTGGGATTTTCTTCGCTCTGCTCCTGAAACATGCCTTCGGCACCGCAACAGAGGGGATCTACCTGAGTACTAGATCAGACGGCAAGCTCTTCAACCTCACCCGCCTCTGAGCCAAGACAAAAGTACGTGAAGCTCTCATCAGAGACATGTTGTTTGCCGATGACGCAGCAGTTGTGTCCCACACCCAGCAGGAACTAGTCACTGATGGACCGCTTCTATCGGGCTTGCAAGGACAGGATACAGAGGCACCGCCTGTCATCACCATCGACGACTACGAACTCAATGCCGTCCATCAGTTCACGTACCTCGGCTCCACCATCACCGCCAACCTCTCCTTGGACACAGAGATTGACAAGAGGATCGGGAAGGCAGCTACAACTCTCGCTCGCCTCACAACTCGAGTGTGGACCAATCCAAAGCTGACGGTGAAGACAAAGATAGCAGTCTACAACGCCTGTGTCAACAGCACGCTGCTGTACGGCAGTGAGACATGGACTACATATGCCTGACTGGAGAGAAGACTCAACACCTTCCACCTTAGAAGCATCCGCCGTATCCTGGGTATATCCTGGCAAGACAGAGTGTCCAACGCCGAGATTCTGTCTCGCGCTGGCCTTCCGTGTATGTACACTCTACTCAGGCAGCGCAAGCTGCGGTGGCTGGGCCATGTCCACTGCATGGAGGATGGCCGTATTCCAAAAGACATTTTGTGTGAACCAACATCTCAAACCGGGGGAAGAGAAATTGATGAACGCAGCGGCAGACAAGCGGGCACGCAGAAAGGAGCGCAGCAACTTCAACGGACCAAAGACCACACACAAATGTGACCCTTGCGACAGAGACTGTCATTCCCGCATTGGTCTCTTCAGCCACAAGCGACGCTGCTCTAGCCGAGATGTGGAGCAACCAGCCAACTAGGATGCATCACCCATGGTCAGCCATGACCGAGGGGGCCTAAAAGATGATTTTAATTATATATAAATCCACAAAGACAACATTCACCACCCTACTACCCTCATCGATCACCCTTGTCAACTCCTCAAAAAACTTGATAAAGTTCGTAAGACACCACCTGCCACGTGCAAAGCCATGATGACTGTCCCTAATAAACCCAAATGGGAGTACATTCAAGACTCCACCAATCTCCTCTCTTTCTTCTCACAATAACCTGGCATATATCCCATTAGGTCCTGGGGATGATCCACCTTAATGCTTTTCAATGCCTGTCACCTTGTACTTAATCTCAAAATGCCCTTGAATGTTAGTATTCTTCACACTGATCGCACCGTACTCCATGACACCCTCCTTGGTGAAAACAAATGAAAAGTACTTGTTTAGTACTTTGACTACATCCTCTGACACCAAGAACAAATTTCCTCTTTTATGCTTGAGTAATTCTACCTTTGTCCTGGTAATGCTTATTTTTAATATTTATAAAAACCATTGGGATTTTCTTGAACACGACTCGCCTAAGCCATTTCATGGTCCCTTTTGGCCCTTCTAATCGCCTCCTTGCATTCTTTCTCCAGTCTTTATATTTCACAACGGTCCTGTCGGATTTCATCTTCTTAAACTTATCACATCATTCCTTCATCGTTTTCACCAGATTTACAACCTCTTTGGTCATCTAAGATTCTCTTATTTTGCCATGACTTTCTCTCTTCCTTACTGGAACATGCTGTTCCTGAACTTTGATCAATTGGCCTTTAAACGAATCCCACATGTCAGACACAGTCTTACTCAATAACAACTGCTCCCAGTGTACCCTCCCTTGCTCCCGACAAATAGCGTTGCATTTTGTCTTACTCCAATTTAGTACCTTCCCACATGGTCCAGACTTATCCCAATTCAAAATAATTAAAAAGTTATGGAGTTGTGATTCCTATCCCCTTGAAGAGGCAGCATTTTTCAGCAGCATGTTATGTTCTGCAATTGGACAATAGACAATAGGTGCAGGAGGAGGCCATTCAGCCCTTCGAGCCAGCACTGCCATTCAATGTGATCATGGCTGATCATTCTCAATCAGTACCCCGTTCCTGCCTTCTCCCCATACCCCCTGACTCCGCTATCCTTAAGAGCTCTATCTAGCTCACTCTTGAATGCATTCAGAAAATTGTCCTCCACTGCCTTCTGAGGCAGAGAATTCCACAGATTCACAACTCTCTGACTGAAAAAGTGTTTCCTCATCTCAGTTCTAAATGGCCTACCCCTTATTCTTAAACTGTGGCCCCTTGATGTGGCCCCTTCACTGAGGTGAAGAGAAATCTGCTAGTCTTTGGTGAATGAACAGGAAGTGGAACTAACTGGATACCTATTTCAATGAGTAAGAAGGAACTGCAGATGCTAGTTTAAACCGAAGATAGACACAAAAATCATTCTATGATGTGTAGAATATATAAACAATAAATACCTGTAACATTAAGGTTGTGCCAATCGGAAGGGCAAAATATAGTTGCACAATGCTATAAGTTAATTTATATGATTCAGAATCTGACCCACTGGATCAATGAAAATAGTAACTCCTATTCTGTAAATGGAAACATTTAATTTGTTCTTCTCCTGTCAAATAATGCACTCTCATTGTGTGTGCTTGCATCACAAAGGCTGTTTCAGTGTCATTCTAGTCATACGAGGTCACTAGCTAGCAAATGCACATTAAATGGTACAGGGAGATCTGTGTAGGAAGGAACTGCAGATGCTGGTTTACATCAAAGATAGACACAAAATGCTAGAGTAACTCAGCGGGACAGGAAGCATTTCTGGATGGAAGAAATGGACGTTTTGGGTTGAGACCTTCAGACTGAGTCAGGGGAGAGGGGGACACAGAGATATGGAAGGGTAAAGAGTGAAAACTAGATATCAAAGGGGACAAAGCTGAAGGAAAATGTAGAATAGATCATTGTTAGCTTGGGGAGGTGACAGTGAGGCATATCAAGCTAAAATGTAATCAGGAGGACAGTCAGACTGGTCGGAGAGCTAGGGTGGGAGAGGGATGGAGAGAGAAGGAAAAAAGCAAGGGTTACTTGAAGTTAGAGAAGTCCCAGAAGCTTACAACCCAGCAAAATGAATATTGATTTCTCTAACTTCATGTAACCCTTGCTTTCCCTCCCTCACCATCCCTCCCTCAGCCTAGTTCTCTGACCAGTCTGACTGTCCTCCTGATTAAATTTTAGCTTTATATGTCTCGTTGTCACCTTACCCTAACAATGATCTATTCTACATTTGCCTTGATCCCCTTTGATATCTCGTTTTTCACTTTAACCTAACACTAACTGGGAGACCAGTCATCCCATTTGATTTTTCTCTGCTCGCAACGAACTATTGATGTCAATTTATGCCTGTGATTTTAAATATCCAGTCACAGCTTAGTTATGTCCATGCCTTCTTTCTATTATATTATCTAATCTCCTGGAGTGACAAGCAAAACATAAATATTTTCTCTCGTCTCCCCCACCCCTACACAGCTCACTGTTGTGATTCTCATCTCATTTATTCTTCCTGGTAAAATAGAGTTCACTTCTCCCATCCTTCCCAGTCAATGAACCTCAAGAGCTCAGCAAAAATCATATGAATTGGACAACAGTACAAAACTTGCTACCAAAAGATAAGATATTTAAGGATTAAATAAATTAGAATTTGATAAAATACAACTGAATGAAAACCAGAAAATATACATCTGTTTTGCACCAAGCCTTATAAACGTTACACTATTTTTCAAAGTTCAAGACTCTTCATTATTCTCTTCCTAGAAACAATCAAAATAATACCATTTCTATTTTTTCATTCATATAAAAATATAAAAGAGAATGATTTGCTGTTTTAAGATATCTCACCATCTCAAAAAGTGATATGACTATCCAAAGATTATTCAATAACAAGATTACTTGATAAATAGTACTATGTTTTCTCACATCCTTCTAATTTAATCTCCATGTGAATATTTGGAGAATTCTACAGCCTTAAAGTGGCAAGGGTTTGATTCCGTATTTCAGAAAATTACTGAATAAATACAAGCAATAGAGCAATAAACTGGTATCCAGCAGCAGTGAAAATTCCTGTCACTTTTTTTCCCATTTGTAGAAACATAACACACTTCCTAATGCTATTTGCGCAGTTATTAACTAACTTTAACCAGGTATCAAACTAAAAATCCATGGAGTTACAGAAAACCTTTCATGTTAGGCCTTTTTACAGTTGTTATTTTTATTTTATTTAAGCAAAATATTTGAATACTTAAGACAGAAAGTAGATACTCGATGAGCGAGGTAGAAGGTCACTGAAAGTAAACAGGAATGCTGAGTTGAGGCTACAATCAGATCAGCCAAATTTTATTTTGACTTATTTACCTCAACCAGGAAGACTACAGTGCTAACATTTTTCTACAAGTCCAGATTCCTCCCACAGCTATCTTGACTATATCTCCTCTCACCCTGCCTCCTGCAAGGTCACTGTTAGTTTCTCCCAGTTTCTTAGCCTCGATTGCATTTGTTCCAATGATAAAGTCTTCTGCTCTGGTGCCTCTGAAATGTCCACTTCCTTCCTGATACAATGGCTTCCCCTCTGCCATTATGAATGGAGCACTCAACATTTTTTTCATCCATTTCCTGCACATCCACTCTCACAACCCCCCCCCCCCCCCCCCACAACACCTACCTTCTGGGACAGAAGAGTGTTCACTTTCCATCCCAACAGCCTTTGCATTCAATATATTATCCTTGCAATTTCCCCCAGCTCTAATTGATCCCACCACCAGTGACCATTTACTCCCTCCTCCCTTTTCAATATTTCACCAGGGGCTGCTCACTTCATGACTCCCTCATCCACTCTACCATCCCAACAAACCATTCTCACCCCATCACCCTCCCATGCAATCAGAGGAAATGCAATTGTCCATACCCATCTTTCGCTTACCTTTCCACCTTCCAGGAACCCAAGCAATCATTGGGTGATCAAGCACGCAGATTGGGTGATCATTTTGTGCAGCATCGGCATTCAGTCCACAGGGGTGACCCCGAGCTTCCTATCGTATACCTCTTTAATTCTCAATTCTACTCAGAGTCCGGACCTGTCTGTCTGTAGCCTGCTGAAATGAATCTTGAATTCTTCAACTTCAGATAAAAAGATCTTTCATTGCTTCCCGCTATTATTCCTTTCTAACCGCGTGTTTTCTCTAAATGCCTTGTGAACAGTCAGTTCTCATACTCCTTATCATTTGATTTGTCTGAACCAATCTCCATATAGCCTTTGTCTTACACTTCACTCTTCCCCGAGATCTGCTGTGAAAAATCCTATACTCTTTCTCGGGTTTTGTGGAAGGATCATTGAGCTGAAGCATTAACTGCTTCTTGGCTGAATTCATCCAGCATTTGTTTTTCAACCCGAGGCATAATTTGTTTAAAAGGCAAGGCAAGCATGAGGGTTGAGTCACCCACTCCTGATACTAATTCTTACATTAGGATGCTTGCATGAACCTCTGCATGTTGTCATTCTTCTTATTAATGAAAACAAACTTCACTGACCATCCTTATACTCTTGGATAAATGTCCTTTAAACAGTAAAAATAACTCCAAATTGAAATTTCCTTCCATAAATTATGGAAATGTTTTATCTGGATGCCCCTAAACAGCATAAAAGGCGTGGAACAATCGTTACTTTTTTCCATGGAGATTTGCTGAGTTTCATGCTAATTATTTTGTGGGGAAGGACACCAATAAATTTAGTGCAAAACAATTGCTCTATTTTGCCTCCATTGAATTTTGTTTGCAAACATTTACTTTATAATAAAATAGAAAAAATAGCTTTATAAATTCAAGTTGCCCTTGCTGCCATTTTATTGTATTAGAAATTGGCAACATTTCATCCAAACAATGCAAAACACAAGCAATAAGCCATTCTTGCCAAGATTTGGAACAATTTTGTATTGATAATCTAAGTTAAGTGCAGCCCAATGATTTCATTAAAATGCTATTCATGACAGTCTAGACATTCATTATAGCTGGATGGCTTGATGTGATAACTGAATGATGATTGCTCACTTATGTGGATAGACAATAGACAATAGGTGCAGGAGGAGGCCATTCGGCCCTTCGAGCCAGCACCGTCATTCAATGTGATCATGGCTGATCATTCACAATCAGTACCCCGTTCCTGCCTTCTCCCCATACCCCCTAACTCCGCTATCCTTAAGAGCTCTATCTAGCTCTCTCTTGAAAGCATCCAGAGAATTGGCCTCCACTGCCTTCTGAGGCAGAGAATTCCACAGATTTACAACTCTCTGACTGAAAAAGTTTTTCCTCATCTCCGTTCTAAATGGCCTACCGCTTATTCTTAAACTGTGGCCCCTGGTTCTGGACTCCTCCAACATTGGGAACATGTTTCCTGCCTCTAGTGTGTCCATTCCCTTAATAATCTTATATGTTTCTATAAGATCCCCTCTCATCCTAAATTCCAGTGTATACAAGCCAAGTCGCTCCAATCTTTCAACATATGTCAGTCCTGCCATTCCGGGAATTAACCTAGTGAACCTACGCTGCACTCCCTCAATAGCAAGAATGTCCTTCCTTAAATTTGGAGACCAAAATTGCACACAATACTCCAGGTGCGGTCTCACTAGGGCCCTGTACAACTGCAGAATGACCTCTTTGCTCCTATGGAGAAGGACCTCTTTGCTCCTAATGGATCTATAATAATTATTCAATCTGATATTGTATTGAAAACGAAGAAACCTTACTTTTTCTATTAAAACTGTAAGAAACAGACAAAACTCAGTCCTGTCATTCAAAATGGAGAATTCTGCCTGCTTCAGCTTATGACAATCACATTGCCTAACCGATCTAATAAGAGCAATACATTTTGCATTATAAGAAAATATTATCAATTCATGATTACTGGATCCCATGATCTCAATCTTTAAAAGATCCAATATTTTTGTCAAGTCACTGAGATAAATGGAAAATGCCAAAATTCTCCAAATCGAACTGAGGGTGGAACACAGACGAAAATTTAACCCGAAAGCAAAGATAGGGCTGTTGCTTGGAAATTTTTACACAGCAACTAGTAGCCATTCCAAAGCACTTTAAGATAATGAACTACTTTTGAAGTACATTCTGTGCTGTAATATAAGAAAGTTGGCAATGAATTTACATACCTCAAGATCTCACAAATAGTATCGTGTTAACAACCGGGTAATCTGTTCACGTAATATTGATTGAAGGATCAATATTGTTCTGTTCTCTTTTAAAGCAGTGACATTCTGTTGTCACATTTAGTACTACATTTTAGTGTCAACAGCAATGTAACAGCTCATCGACACTCTCTCAGTTCCACACTTCAGGTGTGTATACAAGGTTGTTGTATACACATCTTTAGAGTGTACCTTGTATCTGCAAACTTCCTGCCAACTCTATCGGAAATAATGTGAATATAAAATGTAAAATATATGGAATAGGATTCTAATAGGAGAATGAAGGTAGTTTGTTGGAATACAGAAGATTAAGATGCACGGGATTAACAGTAACGGTCATACGGATTCAGAACCATCTCACCAATAGAAGACAGGATTGTTTTATTCACAAAATGCTGGAGTAACTCAGCAGGTCAGGCAGCATCTCGGGAGAGAAGGAATGGGTGACGTTTCGGGTCGAGACCCTTCTTCAGACTGATGTCGGGGGTGGGACAAGGGAAGGATATAGGTGGAGACAGGAAGATAGAGGGAGATCTGGGAAGGAGGAGGGGAAGGGAGGGACAGAGGAGCTATCTGAAGTTGGAGAAGTCGACGTTCATACCACCGGGCCGCAAACTGCCCAGGCGAAATATGAGGTGCTGCTCCTCCAATTTCTGGCGGGCCTCACTATGGCACTGGAGGAGGCCCATGACAGAGAGGTCAGACTGGGAATGGGAGGAGGAGTTAAAGTGCTGGGCCACCGGGAGATCAGTTGCGTTAATGCGGACCGAGCGCAGGTGTTCAGCGAAGCGATCGCCGAGCCTGCGCTTGGTTTCGCCGATATAAATAAGTTGACATCTAGAGCAGCGGATGCAATAGATGAGGTTGGAGGAGGTGCAGGTGAACCTCTGTCTCACCTGGAAAGACTGTTTGGGTCCTTTGATGGAGTTGAGGGGGGAGGTGAAGGGACAGGTGTTGCATCTCGTGCGGTTGCAAGGGAAAGTGCCCAGGGTTGGGGTGGTTTGGGTAGGAAGGGACGAGTGGACCAGGGAGTTGAGGAGGGAACGGTCTCTGCGGAACGCAGAGAGGGGAGGGGATGGGAAGATATGGCCAGTGGTGGGGTCCTGTTGTAGGTGACGGAAATGTTGGTGGATGATATGTTGGATCCGCTGGCTGGTGGGGTGGAAGGTGAGAACGAGGGGGATCCTGTCCTTGTTGCGAGTGGGGGGAGGGGGAGCAAGAGCGGAGCTGCGGGATGTAGAAGAGACCCTAGTGAGAGCCTCATCTATAATGGAGGAGGGGAAGCCCCGTTTTCTGAAAAACGAGGACATCTCGGAAGCCCTAGTCTGAAACACCTCATCCCGGGCGCAGATGCGGCGTAGACGGAGGAATTGGGAGTAGGGGATAGACTTTTTGCAGGGGACCGGGTGGGAAGAAGTGTAGTCCAGATAGCTGTGCGAGTCGGTGGGCTTGTAGAAAATGTCCGTCACTAGTTTTTCTCCTGTGATGGAGATGGTGAGGTCCAGAAACGGGAGGGAGATGTCAGAGATAGTCCAGGTATATTTAAGGGCAGGATGGAAATTGGAGGTGAAGTGTATGAAGTCAGTGAGTTCTGCATGGGTGCAAGAGGTAGCACCAATGCAGTCGTCGATGTAGCGGAGGTAGAGTTCAGGGATGGGGCCAGTGTACGTCTGGAACAGGGATTGTTCGACGTACCCGACAAAGAGGCAGGCGTAGCAAGGGCCCATGCGAGTGCCCATAGCTACGCCTCTGGTTTGGAGGAAGTGGGAGGAGTCAAAGGAGAAGTTGTTGAGGGTAAGAACCAGCTCTGCTAGGCGGAGGAGAGTGTTGGTCGATGGGGATTGGCTGGTTCTATGGTCGAGGAAGAAACGGAGGGCTTCGAGACCATCCTTGTGGGGGATGGAAGTGTAGAGTGACTGGACATCCATGGTGAAAATGAGGGAGTGGGGGCCTGGGAACCGGAAGTTATCCAGGAGATGGAGAGCGTGTGAGGTGTCTTGGACATAGGTGGGGAGGGATTTAACCAGGGGGGATAGGATGGAGTCGAGGTAGGTAGAGATAAGTTCGGTGGGGCATGAGCAGGCAGAGACAATGGGTCTGCCGGGACAGTTGTGTTTGTGGATTTTGGGTAGGAGGTAGAATCGGGCCGTGCGGGGCTGGGGAACTATGAGATTGGAGGCACTGAGGGGTAGATCGCCGGAGTTGGTGAGGTCGGTGATGGTGCTGCTGATGAAGGTCTGGTGTTTATCGGTGGGGTCATGGTCCAGGGATAGGTAGGAAGAGGTGTCTGATAGTTGTCGTCTGGCCTCGGTGCGGTAGAGGTCAGCACGCCAGACTACCACAGCCCCTCCCTTGTCAGCGGGTTTAATTATTAAGTCCGGGTTGTTGCGGAGTGAGTGGAGGGCTGCACGTTCAGGACGGGAGAGGTTGGAGTTAGTCAGGGGAGTGGAAAATTTGAGGCGGCCGATGTCACGCCGGCAGTTTGCGATAAAAAGTTCTAGTGAGGGTAGTAGGCCATACTGGGGGGTAAAAGTGGAGGGGGTCCATTGGAGATGGGAGAAGGGGTCATCAGTGGGGGGTCGGGGCTCCTTGCCATGGTAAAAGGCTCGGAGGCGGAGGCGGCGGAAGAAGAGCTCCACGTCATGGCGGACGCGGAACTCGTTGATGTGGGGGCGGAGGGGAACAAAGGTAAGGCCTCTGCTGAGGACCGACCGTTCGGTGTCTGAAAGGGGGAGGTCAGGGGGGATGGTGAACACCCGGCAATGGTGGGGGTTGGGGTCGGATGGAGGCAGGGGGGCAGGTGGAGGGGATCTATGGTGGGGGGGTGGTGGGTTAGCTGGGCAGAGGGGGGCATGAGGACCGGTGTGGGGCGTACTAGGGGTCAACTTGCTGGAGGGGGAAGGGGGAGACCCAGTGGAACCCCTGCTGCAGTTACCTGTAGTAGAGGGTGGGCAGTAGGACCCAGCAGTGCTGAGGGGCTCTGCCTGGTGGGGGCTGTGGACCCAGCGCGGTGTGTGTGGGCCAGGTGGAGCTGCAGCCTGTTGTTGGTCCCGGGGGCCGGGTACAGCGACGGCTGTGACCTGCTGCTGGGCGGTGGAGCGGCGCGGGTCAGCACGGTCGCTGGGGGAGGCCCGCTGGGACCTGGAGTCCGGGTAAGTGACGGTCGGCTCGGTCAGCGGATGGCCGGGGAAGGCGTGGGCGGCGGTGAAGGGGTCGAGAAGGTCGGCGGCAGCGGTGAAGGGGTCGGGAAGGACGTGGGCGGCAGCGGCGTTGCAGAGGCCTCGCTCGTCGGCGGCAACGGCCCCGGGGAGGCGGTGGAGGTCGGCGGAGACAGGATTGTGGTGGCAGGACAATATTGGTCTATGACCAGTGGAGTTCTGCAGGGATCTGTGCTGAGACCTCCGCTGTCTGTGTTGTACATAATGACTTGCACATAAACGTAGACAAGTTGGTTAGTAAATTGGCAGATGACATTAAGATTGCTGGGGTCACGGTCCCAGGCCGAGGTCCCACGGTGAGGAAGGCTGTCAAGGGATGTAGCAGGATATAGATCAGCGACAAAAATGAGCGGAGAAATGGCAGATGGAGTTTAATTCAAGCAAGTGTGAGGTGTTGCATTGTGAAAGGCAAAATGTAAGGGGAAAATATACAATTAAAGCATGACCCTTACTTAACAGCATTGATGTGCAGAGGGATCTTCGGGTTCAAGTCCATAACTCCCTGAAAGAGGCAACGCAATTAGAAAGAGTGGTAAGTCAAGAGTATTTTATGTCCCGAAACGGAACATAAAATTCTTACTTGCAGCAATGCAACATAAATATAAACATTGTACTCTGTAAACACGATAATAAACATAGTCGGACACAAAGTGCTAGAGGAACTGCAGATGCTGGTTTACACTGAAGATCGACATAAAATGCTGGAGTTACTCAGCAGGACAGGCAGCATCTCAACCTAAAACGCCACCCATTCCTTCTCTCCAGAGATACTGCCTGTCCGGCTGAGTTACTCTAGCATTTTGTGTCTTTCGCTGAGGTAACGCAGTTGTGTGTGCGCGTGTGTGTGAGAGAGATAATAGTCATACAGCTTGAAACAGGCCCTTCTGCCCAACTTGCCCACAGCGACCAATATGTTGCATCTACACTTGTCCCACTGCCGGCATTTGGCCCATATCCCTCTAAAATTGTCCTATCCAAGTACTTGTCCAATTGTTTCTTAAATGTTACAATAGTCCCTGCCTCAACTACCTCCTCTGGTGTTAAAGTTCGTTTCTTAAAACAGACAACAACACAAACGGTTAAAGGTAAACCAAGCCTCAAAGCTTTAATTATCGTCAGACGGGAGTGGGGGGGACTAATGCAGAGGGTGTATAACCATACTCTGCACTCCCCGTGCTTCCACTCAAAGATACAGCATTAACACAGCATTTTTATACAGAATTTGCGGCCAGGATGTTTAACACATTTCCTTCAAATCAATAACAAATTGTATCTTGCACAATATACTTGTCACTCTACTGTCATAAAATGTTTCACACAAAGTCATTAGTCAAAGGTAAGGATCCTTATTATACCACAGAAGGTCATGTTTGCACCATTCCACAAGTAGTCCGCAGTTAACCACTTCCTAATCTCAGCGGAAACCTTGTTCTTATCATTCCCAGACGTCCTCCCCAGGCAAAAGGGATGTGCTATCAGAGCCTGGTGTACAAGATTTAGGAGTTGCATCCTGCCAGGTGCAATATTGCAAACATCAGCTATTCAGAGTTCAGGCTTTTTATTCATTCTACCGTTTTATTATGGTCAAGCATCCCATCATGAAAAGTTAATAGCCATTAGCTCTTTCACTGGCAGCTCGTTCGATACACCCACAAACCTTTGTGTGAAAAGGTTACTGCTCAGATTAGAGGGAATCTTTCCCTCTTCATCTTAAACCTCTGTTGGCTGGTTGTCGATTCCTCTACTCTGGGCAAGAAACTCTGTGCCTCTACCCGATCTATTCCTCTCATGATTTTATACACCTCTATAAATTACCGCTCATCCTCCTGCGCTCCAAGGAATAGAGTCCCAACCTGTTCAACTTCTCCCTATAGCTCTGACGCTCGAGTCCTGACAACATCCTCAGAAGTCTTGTCTGTACCCTTTCCACTTGACAACATCTTTCCTGTAACATGGTGCCCAGAACTGAACACAATACTCTAAATGCGGCTTCACCAACATCTTATATAACTGCAACATGACCTCCTAACTTCTATACTCAATGACTGATGAAGGCCAATGCGCAAAAAGTCTTTTTGACCCCCCCCCTATCTACCTGTGACACCACCTTCAAGGAACTATGTACTTGCAGTCCTAGGGTGTGTGTGTGTGTGTGTGTGTGTGTGTGTGTGTGTGTGTGTGTGTGTGTGTGTGTGTGTGTGTGTGTGTGTGTGTGTGCGTGCGTGTGCGTGTGCGTGTGCGTGTGTGTGTAAAAACAAACAATAATAGTGTACAGACAAAAAAACAATGCCCGCCAGTCTACGTAGTTCGGTACTTATTTGGTGGTTTTAGTGTTTAATAGCCTGATAAGGAGGGAAGCTCCTGCTCCTAAACCAGAACAATACATTTTTCCGTCTCCTATATGTATTTCCCGATGGCAGGAGTGAAATTGGAGTGCGGCCATCAGCAAATCTAGATATCCAACTCTCTTTTCCTTCATTTAAGATTTGACAAATATTTTGGAAAATAGTTTTCATTCTCAGGATCGCACTTCCGATTTACATATATAGGCTTTTCTCCATTATTCAACAAATGATAAAATAAACAATTAAAAATATATAAGCTTGCATGAAACGTTGAGTTTAAGGCTAACATTTCTAGTGTGCCAGGGTGCAGGATTTATACTATTCTCTACCATACCTTCTGCAATAACTGATTGTTACCCACTGAGAATTAAGATTTTGTTTCTTCGTAAATTGTATTCTCTGGTAGATTAACCATTTGTCACAGGAAGAGGTTTGTGAATTTATTTTGTTTCCATTTTCCATCATGAAAATTTCAATTGTTTATTTTTTCCTAATTTATTAAATTACCAAATTATTGAAGAAGTGGTCAGCAACAGCAAATAAAACCAAAGGTGCAAATGGGTTCAACAGGGCCAGCTCAACACAACCAAAGATATTTATAAATCTATTTATTTAAATCTTATTTATTGGAATTTTATTTTCAAAAATACTTCTATTCATATTCTGATCCAATTGTTAATGTTTAAAAATAAATCACAATTGTTATATAGAAATGGGTCATGCAAAAAATCCCTGCACTAACTTCAGATTAGAGGGAATCTTTCCCTCTTCATCTTAAACCTCTGTTGTCTGGTTGTCGATTCCTCTACTCTGGGCAAGAAACTCTGTGCCTCTACCCGATCTATTCCTCTCATGGTTTTATACACCTCTATAAGATCAAAGTCTTGAACTTTAGTGTCACAGTCAGAATCATACAACATGGAATCAGGCCCTCTGGTGCAACTTGCCAATGCCAACCAAGATGGCCCATCCACACTATTCCCACCTGCCCACATTTAGCCCTTATCCCTCTAAACCTTTCCTATCCATGTACCTGTCAAAATATCTTTTAAATATTGTGATAGTATCTGCCTCAACTCCCTCCTCCGGCTGCTCATTCCATATAATATTGTGATTGGGTTCATTGGGCAACATAATAATATTATTATTATTATTATTATTATATCTAATAAATAGTGTTCAATATTAATTAATGCTAAATAGTGTTATGCAGGTATAGATGAAATTTGATGAACAATGAATATATAATTAAAAGGTATGCTTTATCCAAACTGGTATAAGTTGTAAATATTACAAAAGAATTGAACATTCAGGAGATTGATAAATTAAAACATGGCATTTCTGAATTTAGAATTCTTTAAACTATACATTCTGAATAACAAAAGGGATAAAAAAGGAAAAGGAAATGATGACTTGATGACCATTATTTTGAAAGTTTAATTTAAGATCTACAAAATTTCCCATTATCAGTACAGGCCCAAATTTTCTAAAGGATTCAATATTCAAGCCTCAAATTATCGAATTGATTGCTACCTGTACTGCTGTAAAGTAGGACAGAGCCTTGGTTACAAAACGCTGGGCTGTGAAAAAGCAAACATTTGCAGCTGCAATTGTTGCTATATTCACCGGTTTGCATTTGATTACATTATTCTTTCATACGATACGATAGAACTTTATTTATCCCGGGAAGGAAATTGACCAAATTGATCGGAATTATTTTGCCTCTGTTCTTTTATATTTCACGACCTTCTTAATCAAAACTATTAAAGTAAAAGTTGATGAGCATCAAACTTGATGTTTAAATATCCATCTGACCAGAAAAGCAAAAATCAATGTACTTTTGTAGGGTCATAAGGTCATCAGTGATAGGAACAGAATTCGGTCATTCGGCACATTAGGTCTGTTCCACCATTCAAATCATGGCTGATCTATCTCTCCCTGCTAACCCCATTCTCATGATAAAATCAACTTGAGTCATCAACCATCCGGGCAGATGTTTGTTTTTCAGTCCTTCTTGTTAACTTAGACATTTGACTATTGGAATTATTTTGCCTCTGTTCTTTTATATTTTGTTGACTCAAACTAATCATAGTACAAAGAGTGTGCAACTTACTGTGACAATGGAAACAGTTCAATATTTTTGATGGATTACTATTCTGCAATGGTAAGATATCCTTCATGTAAAGTTGATTAAGACTCCAAGGTTACTTTTCAGCTTGATCCTTTTTCAAACCTTTAATGGAATATCCGTGCAGCTTATTTTTCCTTTCAATATGCACCACCCTTTTTCTGAATTCTATTCCATCTGCCGTTGTCAGGCTAATATTTAACCCAATTTATTTAGATAGAGTAAAAAACAAAAATGCTGGAAATACTCGATTCAGGCAACATCTATGGAGGGAATGAAGCTTGGATTCAATGAAGCCAGTTAGGCAAAGAATAATCAACCCAAAGTTAACACTTCCCGAAGAATGGAGATGAAACTCCCTATATCAAGTCAGAATATTCTCTGGTGCTTTATCCACGAACTGTCAGTATTTCACACAGATTTTAGAAAGATGAAACCACCAATCATCAGTACCTAGGTTCCCAGCACCTAATTCTGTATTGTAAGAACATACAAAACACAGAACACCATTTTAAAATACAGTTAACAGAATAAACCAAGAACAAATCTTCAGCACAAAGTTAAAATTGCAGACTTGGTCTCACAGCCTCCTAAGTAATTCTCACTTTAACCTGATGATCAGATTACAAAATTCTGAAGGATGAGAAGATGAGTAAGGTGATCAGTTTATCCACGTTCTCCAATGAAAACTCTCACCCTCACCACTTTGCCTCAGTTTTAACATCATCGGACTCAACACTACCAAGACCCAATCCACCCACACCATTCTCCTAAACCCTCTTGCTGAATTCAAATATCACATAAGCATATCCGCACCCTCCATGCTGAGCCCACCAGCTCCACCAATCCTCAATTTAAGATGCCAAGGCTCTGCCCACAATGCACAACCTTCAAACCCAAGTACACTCAACGCCAAACACTCTTCCAAATTCAATTGCAAAACTCCAGAACCGACCTATCACACCAACTCACTGAGACCATATGATATCATAGTCAGAGGGCGAACACCCTCCTCCCCAACCTCTCCCTCCATACCTCTCCCACCCCTCCTCGCTCCTTCCTTCACCCCCTCCCTCCTTCTAGTTCCCCTGCCTACCCCTTCTTTCTCTTTCCCTGCCTTCCTACCCTCTCATCCTGCTCCTCCCTTATTACATCCTTCTCAACAACCCCCTCCACTCCTCCTGCACTCCCATCCTCCACTCTTTCCCCTCCTCTTCATCCCTACCTTTTACAATCCTTCTCTCCACCATCCCTCCCTCTCTCCCCCCTCCATCATCCAGCTCTCTTTACCACCCATTCTCCCAACATGTTTCCACACCAACCTCCCCCCACCCCCATTCTCTCCCCTCTCTCTCTTCCCCACTATCTCTCCAACTCATCCACCCCTTCTCTCCCCCCCCCCCCCCCTTCTCTCTCCCCCCCCCCCTTCTCTCTCCCCCATCTCTCCCTCCATCTCTCCCATTCACCTCTCCCTCCGCACGCCGTTGCCATGGTAACTCACTCTAGTGGAGCTCACTCTAACGGCTCGGTTGGGGAAGCGCTGTCCGCCGCCGAGGACGCGGGGAGCGGGGGGCGGGGAGCGGGGCGGGCCCGGTACTCACGGCATGAGGCGCTGCCGTTCGGCCGCTCGGGCCGCTGCTGTCCCGCTCGCTCCCGGACCTTCCGCCGTCTGACGGCGCGTCCCTAGGGACACGCGGCTCCGTCCGCGCAGCGCGGCAACGCGCATCTCGAAACGACGCCGTCACTCCAAACCCCCAACCCCGGCACCGGCCACGGCCAGGGGCAGCAGCAGTCCTCCCGGCCGAGGGGCGGTGGTCCTCCCGGCCGAGGGGAGGTCAGGTGGTCCTCCCGGCCGAGGGGAGGTGGTCCTCCCGGCCGAGGGGAAGTCAGGTGGTCCTCCCGGGCCGAGGGGAGGTCAGGTGGTCCTCCCGGCCGAGGGGAGGTGGTCCTCCCGGGCCGAGGGGAGGTCAGGTGGTCCTCCAGGCCGAAGGGAGGTCAGGTGGTCCTCCAGGCCGAGGGGCGGTGGTCCTCCCGGGCCGAGGGGAGGTCAGGTGGTCCTCCCGGCCGAGGGGAGGTCAGGTGGTCCTCCCGGGCCGAGGGGAGGTCAGGTGGTCCTCCCGGGCCGAGGGGAGGTCAGGTGGTCCTCCCGGCCGAGGGGAGGTGGTCCTCCCGGGCCGAGGGGAGGTCAGGTGGTCCTCCAGGCCGAAGGGAGGTCAGGTGGTCCTCCAGGCCGAGGGGCGGTGGTCCTCCCGGGCCGAGGGGAGGTCAGGTGGTCCTCCCGGCCGAGGGGAGGTCAGGTGGTCCTCCCGGGCCGAGGGGAGGTCAGGTGGTCCTCCCGGCCGAGGGGAGGTCAGGTGGTCCTCCAGGCCGAGGGGGGGGGAAGTGAAATCTGACAGTTTTCTGCACCTCCTTAACGTTTACAGAATATTACATGTAATACCGAGGAGCACAAACAACATGGGGACCGCAGACAGTGTCTGTGCCCGAGGTCGAGGATGATTCCTCGCTGTGCTCACCGCCATCACATCACCATCTATATCTACGTGTCTCCCTCTCCCCTGACTGACTCTCAGTCTGAAGAAGGTTCTCGACCCGAAACGTCGCCCGTTCCTTCTCTCCACAGATACTGCCTGTCCCGCTGAGTTACTCCAGCACTTTATGTCTTCGGTGTAAACCAGCAACTGCTGTTCCTTCCTACACATCCTGTCGCCTGTCGGACAACCTCCAGTGACCGCTCCACAGCCCAGGTCATCGACCTCCCTCCCTCCCTCTGTCACCTACGTTGAACTGTGAGTGTAAGTTCTGTTCTCTGCTCAACAGAAAACCTATGAAAGATTTGTTTTTAAAAACATAGCAAAAAGGAGACATTGCTCCATCACTGGCTGCTACCTTGGCCATCCCCTGTATTTCCCACCAACTCCTCGGTGGCTGGTCTGTGCCGACCACAGGGAGAGTTTCCTCCTAGTCTGATGCCCATCCCTTGCTCAGCCACGCCAGTTGGCTCACGACAGGCAACTCCTCCAGAGCAGCACAGGTCCATTCTGGGTGTAAATCATCCTACTGTTCTCAGGGAAACACAACAGACTGCATGCAGACGCTGCAATTCAGAGCGATTCGAAACGCCGATTATCCATTCCCCTCCACAAATGCTACCTGGTCAGCGATGTGCCTCCAGCACATTGTTTCATGTCCTAAATAGAGTTTTTTGGCCAAGTTCTTTTTTTTGTGTATAAGTGAGTGATTTGGCCTTGGTGTTTAGGAAAAATGTTCGAAACTGGTATCAGGAAAATGGGAATAGAACAAAATTCTAAATCGGTGAAAGGGAAGAAAGCAGGAACAATTAAATGAAGAAAAATAATGTTGTGCAAAGCTGAAAGGCTTGGAGATCCCTTTACCTCCCCCCTCAACTCCATCCAAGGACCCAAACAGTCTTTCCAGGTGAGACAAAGGTTCACCTGCACCTCCTCCAACTTCATCTATTGCATCCGCTGCTCTCGATGTCAACTTATATACATCGGCGAAACCAAGCGCTGGCTCGGCGATCGCTTCGCTGAACACCTGCGCTCGGTCCACATTAACCAAACTGATCTCCCGGTGGCCGAGCACTTCAACTCCCCCTCCCATTCCCAGTCTGACCTTTCTGTCATGGGCCTCCTCCAGTGCCATAGTGAGGCCCACCGGAAATTGGAGGAACAGCACCTCATATTTCGCCTGGGCAGCTTGCAGCCCAGTGCTATGAACATCGACTTCTCCAACTTTAGATAGTTCCTCTGTCCCTCCCTTCCCCTCCTCCTTCCCAGATCTCCCTCTATCTTCCTGTCTCCACCTATATCCGTTCTTTGTCCCGCCCCCCTGACATCAGTCTGAAGGGTCTCGACCCAAAACGTCACCCATTCCTTCTCTCCCGAGATGCTGCCTGACCTGCTGAGTTACTCCAGCATTTTGTGAATAAATCGATTTGTACCAGCATCTGCAGTTATTTTCTTATAAAAGATGAGTCCAATTGAAATATAAATATGGAATAGATGTCAAAAAAGGGAAGAATTGGAGGCGATTAAGGTAAATAATGGACAAAAATGTAATAACATTTTTTCAATCAGAGCATGAAATAATCATCTGGGGAGAAGAAGATGAGAGGGGCAAAGATTATATCAATATATTTTGGTAACAGAAACAAAAATGTATACAGACATAAGCGACCTGCAGATGCCAGAATCTTGAGCAAAACACAAAGTGCTAGAGGAACTCAGCAGGTCAGGTAGCATCTGTGGAGGGAATGGACAAACAATACTTATGGTTCGGGCCCATCTTCGGGTTGAAAGATCAACACTGCTTTTATGTGAAGAAACTGAATTAAGTTAGTGAAAAGTATCCCCCAAATGAATATGAATACAATTCTCCTATCTGCCAAGCTGAAAATGATTTCAGAAATGATGCCTTCCCAAATTAAGAGTTTTTATGGGTATATAAAGAGGAAGAAGGCAGGTAAGTGGGGTTTCCAAATAATGAGGCTGGTGAATTACTAAGGAGCCTGTCCCACTTAGACTTTTTTTAGGCGACTGCAATAGTCGTAGCAGTTCGCCCAAAAAACGGCAACTGGACCCCCCCCCCCACGACAATGTCTACGACAAGCTTCAACAACCTACCACCTAGTCGACGTCAAGCTACGGCAAGCTACCAACAACCGGCGACCCAGTCGTCACGACTTAGGACGTCAACCTACGACCACACAGGCGGCAACCTACGAAAACTTGATTAGGGCCCTTGTATAGGGCCCTGGTAAGACCACATCTGGAGTATCGTGTACAGTTTTGGTCTCCTAATTTGAGAAAGAACATCCTTGTAATTGAGGCAGTGCAGCGTAGGTTCACGAGATTGATCCCTGGGATGACGGGACTGTAATATGAGGAAAGATTGAAAAGACTAGGCTTGTATTCACTGGAGTTTAGAAGGATGAGAGGGGATCTTATAGAGACATATAAAATTATGAAAGGACTGGACAAGCTAGATGCAGGAAAAATGTTCCCAATGTTGAGGGAGTCCTGAACCAGGGGCCACAGTCTTAGAATTAAGGGGAGGCCATTTAAAACTGAGGAGAGAAGGAACCTTTTCACCCAGAGAGTTGTGAATTTGTGGAATTCTGCCACAGAGGGCAGTGGAGGCCAAATCACTGGATGAATTAAAGAGAGAGTTAGATAGAGCCCCGGGCGCTAGTGGAATCAAGGGATATGGGGAGAGGTTGGGCACAGGTTACTGATTGTGGATGATCAGCCATGATCACAATGAATGGCAGTGCTGGCTCAAAGGGCTGAGTGGCCTCCTCCTGCACCTATTTTCTATGTTTTTATGATCATTTTGGAAAGTTGAATCTTATCAAACCCCATCAATATGATTTTATGAAAGAAAAATCAAGTTAGACAGATTAAGTTAGAATGGTCTCAACTCGAAAAGGGGCAGAAGTTAGTGGAGTTGATGTTACCTAAGGAGAAGGTGCTTAGGCACTGGGCCTGTACTTGCCACAGTTTAGAAGGATGAGTGGGGACAGCATTGAAAATTACTGAATAGCAAAAGACCTGGTGAGAGTGGATTCATGGAGAGGATGTTTCCATTGGTGGGATTGTCTAAGACCAGAGGCCACAGCCTCAGAATAAAAGGACGTTCCTTTAGAAAGGAGATGAGGAGGATGGTGAATCTGTAGAATACATTGCCACAAATTGCTGTGCAGGCAAAGTCATTGGGTATTTTTGAAGCGGAGATAAACAGATCTTTAATTTGTCAAGTGTTATAGAAAGAGTGCAGGAAAATGGCGGAGTAGACTCGATGGGCCGAATAGTCTAATTCTGCTCTTGTGATATATGAACTTTTGAAACGTTGCATATTCATGTTCTCCAGAGATGCTGACTGACCTGCTGAGTTACTCCAGCACTTTGTGTCCCAAAATGTAAGGCTTAAAAGTTTGTAGATGATACAAAAATAGACAGAACGGTATGCTGCAATGAGGATATTGTGATTTTGCAACAAGATATAGGTAGATTGAGTGAAAGCCTAGCAAATGGTTTAATGTGAGGAAGTGTGAAATCTTGCACGTTGGAAGAGGAATCAAAAAGTACTTGTCTAAATAACGAGAAACTGAAAATGAGTGAAGTTCGGAGGGATTTATGTCTTCTTGTTCATGAATCACAAAAGGTTAGCAGGCATGTTCCAACAAGTATTTTGGCCTTTATTTGCAAAGAATTTGGAGTTTATGATTAGGAAGATTTGTTACAGCTATACATGGTGTTGGTGCTGCCACACTGCGATAACTATCAATATTTTTGTCTCCATGCCTAAAAATGGGTATAATAGCATTGGAGACTATTCAAAGAAAATTCACCGGGCAAACTCTTGGAATGAGAGGTTGCCTGATCAAATGAGGCTGTATCCCTTGGAGTTTATAAGAGCACGGATAGACCTTATTCAGACACATAATATCTTAAAGGAGCTTAAAAGGGTAGATGGTGAGATGTTGTCATTAGTGGGAGAGTTACATACAAGGGGACATTGCTACAAAATAAGAGGCCATGTGTTAAAACTGAAGGATTTCTTTTGAACTGAAGGAAACTGTAATGAATCTCTGGATTTCTTTGTCCCAGATAATAATGTCTCTGTCCCTCCTTAGATATATTTAAGGTGGAGATAGATAAATATTCAAAAGATCGAGGAATTGATGGTTCTGGAGAACTGGCACAGAAGACGTATTGAGACCAGCTTGGGTCAGCCATGGTCATATTGAAGTACAGGGCAGGATTGAGACCCTGGTGGCTTACTCCTGTGTTATTCCTGTGTTACTTCCTTCCTTTAATTAATATTCCACTTCCAATTTTAATGTTGCAATCGATGAGGTATGGCAATTAGTGTTATATGCAAATCTGATTACACAGAGGTTTTGTAAACTTATGCACCTACTTCATTCCTTTTGCCTGAGATGAAGTTGCCTTTGATGAATTAGTTCTCAATATATTGCAATGAATCAGAACCTGGGAAGTGGTTGTGTTAAGAAGTAGAAGCTAGGGATTCAATAATTGAACTACTCAGCCTTGAGACATTTATATTCTTAAAGTTAAATTATTAAAATTAGTAAACTTAGTGCAAGAAAAAAATGTGTCAAAAATGCAAGGTATTATTTTAAAATTGAATCATTTCAGTTATTAAAATGTGCACAGTGGCACAGTGATTGGACTATTAACCAGGGTCCAATTCTGAAATGCGCATTATCTCGGCGTGTACTCTAGGTTTGTGGTTTCTTCCAGATGCTCCAGTTTTCTCTCACATCCCAAAAGCAAGCAAATTGAATGGTTAATTGATTCTTGTAAATTGCCCCTCTGTGGAAAGAATAGGCTATAGGGAAAATTGGAAGTGCTTTGGGATTATTCTGCGAGCTAGTATTGACCTAAAAAGGCAAATGGCTTCCTCATAGGTCTTATGGAAATATGAAATGCAGATGTATTGGTACGTCAATTTGGCTTTCTTTATTGCCTTGCAATATATATTGTAAGCCAAGATAATACTCTGCATTTGGTCTAATAATTGTTGTATAATCATCAGTTATTTTTGAGTGGAGTGATCTGCAACTAAATTCCTATGCAGCCAAGCATAAACAAACAGTAATATTTGCTCAATAGGTTCAGGTTATTTAGTTTTAAATATTTGAATTTATTGAGTGTCATCCTCAAACTAATTAACTAACAACCCCTCCCCTCCTCAAGTCACTTACCATTGTGAACGTAAATATATTATAATTTCTTTATTGTCGTATGTCCAAATTCCTGGAATTTCCCATCAATCAATACTACAAGAGTATCTTCACTACACCAGTTCAAGAGGTGGATTGTTACCACTTGCTTAGACAATTATTGATAAGCAATGTAGCAGTAGTTTCCCTTGATAAGCAATATAGTTACCCTTTCCCCTGACTCTCAGTCTGAAGAAGGGTCTCGATCCGAAACGTCACCTATTCCTTTTCTCCAGAGATGATGTCTGACCCACTGAGTTACTTCAGCTTTTTGTGTCTATTATTGATCAGCAATGACTTTGGCCTTTTCCACAACACGCAGATTCTATGAATGAATCAATTAAATAAACGTTGTCTTCATTTCTGATTAGTCATTGAGTCTTCACGAACAACCTAATTGCTAACGGATTTCAGTACAAGATGTACAAAGTCTGTTTTAGAATTAGTTGACAACTGGATACTTTGTGATGCCACTTTCTTACTTGTTGTATTGCACGGTGCAATTGATCAGCTTCCCTTTATTTCCTGCTCCACCAGCTTTTCCAAATATGAAAATCCTATAAGGTTGAATTTCTGTTTGTGATTTTTCCATTACCATGTTGGTGTTCTCTCGATTATATGTGGTTCTTCACAGCATCCTGTCTCCAGTTCATTTTTGTTTATTATTATTATGATCACTGTAACACATTGCATTGGATTTGACTTATTTTTGATTGCCATCATTTGATACTTTTGTTCACCAATTTCTTTCTTTGACATGCCATTTTTCATCCTTTGGTTTACTTGACCTTTTATTTCATAACTACACAAAAAAACAGAAAGAGGAGTGGTTATTCTATCCTACTCCATCCAAGCTGAGGTGTCCTGGTCCTCAATTCCCCTTCTGTACCAGTTCCACATACCCTGCATTCTTTGATCTTTAAAAAGATTTCTGATCCTCTGTAAATGTCTCCAATGATCCAGTCTCCACCACCCTCCATACCAGCAGATCCTAGTGATTCACCATTCTCTGAGAAGTTTCTGCACTCTTCAGTTTTAAATGGTCAGCTCCTTGTCTTGCAGAGGTTGCAAGGGGATCTAATTATTTGAGATCATCACTTGACTGCTCATTTTCATCTTCAAACCGCCCTCCCTCCCCCCCTCCCCCCTCTCCCCATTTGATTTTGTTGGGAATATTCCATTTGTATTCTTTTTTAACCAATAGGGTGCCATGGTTGGCTGTAGTGAAGCATTTGGCCATTTACGCTCGATCTGGATATGTCAAGTTATTAATTATTTCTGTGCGATTTGTCAACTCCTACATATCCTAAAGTGCTATCTCTCTTTACAGCACAGCCATTGTCTTCTATTAGTGGCAGGTTTTCATCAAAGTGCATTCAGCTATTCTAACTTCAACCTTGGTTTTCCCCAGAACAAAACATGGAGAATAAAGAAAATTGTAACATAAAATCACTAATGTTCAGGAATAAATTAACAGCTTGCATATTTACTGTTAAATTCATTTTGCCTGCGAATTTCTTTGTTCATCTTTCTACACTCTGGAAGCAGCAACAGATGCCAAGCCAGTCATGTATTGTAGAACTGTCTCATAGATTTCTTGACAGGGACTGATTCTGCTCTCATCCAATGCTCACATCATTTATGATCACATAAGATATTTCATTAACAGTGATGATAAATAAAGGTTTATTTTCCTGTCCCTGATTTAAGGATTGCTCAGGTTAATTATTATTATAAGTGAATAATTTGTATGAAGTTGGTTAAATGAACAGAAAGTGGAGATTTTCCTTCCTGTATCACAATGGCATTTGTCCATAAGTGATAGAAACAGAATTAGGCCATTTGGCCCATCATCTACTCTACCATTCAATCACAGCTGATCTATCTCAACCCCATTCTCCTGCCTTCTCCCCATAACCCTTGACACCTGTACTAATCAAGAATCTATCTAGATCTGCCTTAAAAATATCCATTGACTTGGCCGTCACAGCCTTATGTGGCAATCTATTCCACAGATTCACAACCCTCTGACTAAAGAAATTCCTCCTCATCTCCTTCCTAAAGGAACTTCCTTTAATTCTGAAGCTATGACCTCTGGTCTTTGACTCTCCCACTAGTGGAAACATCCTCTCCACATCCACTATCCAAACCTTTCGCTATTCAGTAAGTTTCAATGAGGCTACCCCTCATCCTTCTAAACTCCAACGAGTAAAGGCCAGCGCCAACAAACGCTCATCATATGTTAACCCATTCATTCCTGGGATCATTCTCATAAACCTCCACTGGATCCTCTTCAGTGCCAGCACATCCTTCCTCAGGTATTTAACATCTAAACTGCTAAACATTTAACATCAAAAATGAGTCAAATCCAATGCAATGTGCTACAGTGATCATAAAATCCTTTCAGTTTAACGTTAGGTACATTGTCACTATGAATAACGATTGTATTCACCATTTCTACTAATATTAGCTCACACAGTCAAGCCTTTTTAACTCCCCTCCCCATATCAACCTTTCTGTCCTTGGGTTCCCCATTACCAGAGTGAGGCCACATGCAAACTGGAAGAACAGCACCTCATATTGTGCTTGGATAGCTTACAACCGAATGGTCTGAATATTGAATTGTCCAATTTCAAATAATATCCCCAGTCCCGACCACTCTGTGCACAATCTCTCCCACCATCTTCCACCACCCTAGTCAACCTGCTCCTTTCCCCTCTGTATGCTCATCTCCCATCCGTAAGTCCTATATTTCCCCTTTTTCCACTTTCTCCCTGTTCCCTTTCACCCATATCCCTCCCTCTTGTTTTACTCTTCATCGTCTCTCCATAGCTGATGCCCGTTTGTATCCTTTTCACCTCCAGCCTTTCTCACTTACTCTGCCCATCACCGCACCTGACATGTGTCCACCTATCACTTGCCAGAATTTGCCATGAACCCCATCTCTTTTAGCCTTTCCCCCTCCATACGTCATGAGTCTGAAGAAGGGATCCATCATGAAATGTTGTCTCTCCATTTCCTGTACTGATGCTGTCTGACCCACAAATATACTCCAGCACTTTGTCTTATGCTCATGATTCCAACATCTGCAGTTTTGTACGTCTTCAAACATAGACACCCTGTGACTCACAAGATAACATCAAGGTAAGGCATGAATCTTTCTGTAGCTCAAGGCATGCTTAAATCAGATGGGTGATTTATGATTGCATTGTAATTTATTATTTGCTTGTTAATACTCGTTAATATGTAAATCCCATTTCTTTGCCCAATAACAGTTCATTATGACAGAGTCATACAGCATGGGAATAGGCCTTTCAGCCTAACTTGCCCATGCCGATTAACATGCCTGAATTAGTCCCACCAACCTGCTATTGGCTCATATCCTTCAAAATCTACCTTTAACACATACCTGTCTAAATTTTCCTAAACATTGCGATACTACCTTCCTCAACTACCTCCTCCGGCAGCTTGTTCCATACACCCACTGCACTTTGTGTAAAAAGGTTACCCCTCAGGTTTCCATTAAATCTTTCCCTGTCATCTCTGGCTCGTGATTTCCCCTACTCTGGGCAAAAGACTGTGCGTTTACCTGACCTATTCCTCGCATGATTTTGTACACCTCTATAAGATCACCCTTCATCCTCCTGCTCTCCAAGGAATAAAGCCCTAGCCTGCTCAACCTCTCCCTATAGCTCTGCCCCTCAAGTCCTGGCAACATCCTGGTAAATCTTCGCAGAACCCTTTCAAGCTTGACAACATCTTTCCTATTACTATATGGTGACCAAAAATGAACACAATACATAAATGTAGCCTCACCGACATCTTATATAACTGTAACATGACTTCCCAACTTCTATACTCAATACTCTGACTGATGAAGGCCAATGTGCCAAAACCTGCACAAGAGGTGGTGCAGAAGTCATTGTGGATTTCAGCAGATGGCAGCTTATGGGCTGAGAGTGAGTCAAAAGGCAACGGTAAGAGTCTTGCAATTTTCAGATAGGCACTCTGGACACCGAAAACTCCAATTCAAAATATGAACGATGAAATTTAATGCTGTAGACTTTAGAAAAAGCGCAAAAACAGGCCCTTAGGCCAACTGAGTGAGCGCTGACCAGTGATCAGCCAGTACACTTGCACAATCCTACACTCTACCAACAATTTTTTTTTTAACCAAATCCAATGAACCTACAAATCTGTACTTCTTTTGAGTGCGGGGGGGAAACCGGAGCACCCAGAGAAAACTCACATTGTCACAGGGAGAACGTACAAAATCCATAAGTACAGCACACGTAGTCAGAATCGAAGCTGGGTCCCTGGAGCTTTAAGGCAGTAACTCTACCACTGCGCCACTGTTTTGTTTCAGTATTAAACAGGGACTCACATTTGATCACTTTTGCGACATTACAAATTAAATGGATGATAGACAATAGACAATAGACAATAGGTGCAGGAGTAGGCCATTCAGCCCTTCGAGCCAGCACCGCCATTCAATGCGATCATGGCTGATCACTATCAATCAGTACCCCGTTCCTGCCTTCTCCCCATACCCCCTCACTCCGCTATCCTTAAGAGCTCTATCCAGCTCTCTCTTGAAAGCATCCAACGAACTGGCCTCCACTGCCTTCTGAGGCAGAGAATTCCACACCTTCACCACCCTCTGACTGAAAAAGTTCTTCCTCATCTCCGTTCTAAATGGCCTACCCCTTATTCTCAAACTGTGGCCCCTTGTTCTGGACTCCCCCAACATTGGGAACATGTTATCTGCCTCTAATGTGTCCAATCCCCTAATTATCTTATATGTTTCAATAAGATCCCCCCTCATCCTTCTAAATTCCTTCTGATGCCATCTTTAGCTCACAAAGTCATGAATGTGATTATCATTCAGTTCCATATTATCATATCTGTTCTTCCTGAAATTATGGTTGATACAAAAGGCCAATATATTTGTTAGTGAGTCATCCACACCTTGGCAGTAGAATGTGGCATTCATTGTCTCAATTTAAAAAGTTATATGCAATACAGTACTGCGATTAGAAAACATTCACAATCGTCATTGGTAACGCTAGAGTGCATAGCACACAATGGAAGAGATAGGATAAATGCTCCATGTGCAGTCTTGTATATCCAAAAATGATCAATTTCTATAACTCCTTACATTATGTATATGATCGGTGAGAACAGAAAGTACTTTTGTGATTGAAAGATTGACAGTTATGTATGCCTGCACCGTTCTTGATATATGGTATCCTTCGCAATCATGATCTGCTTCATGATTTGTGAACAATTCATGATGATGTAAATAACATTGGGTGAAATTGTATGTGAGATTAAAAGCAGCTCCTGCGGTTTTACGCATTTTTGTTTTCGCTGAAAGGCATGAGCAATTTGTAACCAGTTTTATCCGGTCAACTTTCTGAAGTAAGCTTTCAAGCCAAGCTCTCAGAAACGATCGCTAAGATGCTCAGCGGCTACTGTATGCTGAATTGATTTCCACTATATTTTTACTGCCAAATCTGAAACCATTTTCTTCTAAATATTGGGGGTGTCTTAAGAGGGTACCTTAAGAAAATATCAGCTCCCGGCTGACATGAAACGATTCATTTCTCAGCAGAAACATCAGCCAAAAAAAATGCTCATGGTACTTCTATAGCCAACAAAAATAGATGTACTGCAAAGATTCTGAATTATTCACACATTAATAATCTGCCCAGCAGCACAGAACTTGGAGTGTAAATCACAATCTCTTGTGCGTCAAAAAAATCTTGGGCCTGAATTTGCATTGAGAATAATAATGAGGTTGTTAGCAGTTAGCAAAAAAGTTTTGGCAATCTGATAGCAATTCAAGATTCTGCTGAATCCAGTAAAACTGGGTATTCCAAAGCTGTTGTCAGTTATACCTTCTTTTCAACAGGGTGCATTTCATCAAGGCAATCAAAGTGAAGTCAATCTGAAGTCAAAGTGTTAATCAATCTGAACTTTAGTTATTCTAACTGCATTTCAAGTGCTATGCCTTATTTTGAGGTGTAATACCTGGCCACGAGTATTGCCGAACATCTTTACTGCCTTTAAAAACAAATGTTATATATGTGTAGTTTTATTTCCTTAAAATAATTATAAGAAAATTCTGTCTTTTTTAGTTTATGATACTTCAACCTTACCTCAATCTACCTTGATTCTCACATGCATTCCAAGCTTCATGGTGCTCCCAGTAAAATGATGAAAAACTCATGAGAAACAGTTCCTGGCTTGCTGGCTGTCCGTCTGAGGTCAATTAGCACTAATTCTGTTAAGAAGATATTAATGTCGTTAAATGCTGCAGATCCTCAACAGAAAATACCTGACAGCAACCAAATTCAGGAATGGGAAATTGCTCTCCACTAACCAAAACATCCCATGTCTTCTTGATCTTCCAAATGTCCTTGGATTTATCTGATCTGGCCCAGGAGATTTACCCATCTTCATATGTTCAACACCTCCTCAATGCCTCAAGACATTTCAGTAACTGTCCTAGGTTCCCCAGTCTTCACACCTTTCTTCAAAGTAAACGGAGGAGAAAAACTCATTAAGGACCTTGCCCATCTCCCGTGTCTCCACACAGAGATTACCACTTTAATTTCTAAGGGGCCCCTATTCTCCCCCGAATCACCCTCCTTCCAGTAGCAGCAATCAGCAGCAGCAGCAGCAGCAATCAGCAGCAGCAGCAGCAGCAATCAGCAGCAGCAGCAGCAGCAATCAGCAGCAGCAGCAGCAGCAATCAGCAGCAGCAGCAGCAGCAATCAGCAGCAGCAGCAATCAGCAACAGCAGCAGCAGCAATCAGCAGCAGCAGCAGCAGCAGCAATCAGCAGCAGCAGCAGCAATCAGCAGCAGCAGCAGCAATCAGCAGCAGCAATCAGCAGCAGCAATCAGCAATCAGCAGCAGCAATCAGCAGCAGCAGCAGCAATCAGCAGCAGCAGCAATCAGCAGCAGCAATCAGCAGCAGCAGCAATCAGCAGCAGCAGCAATCAGCAGCAGCAGCAATCAGCAGCAGCAGCAATCAGCAGCAGCAGCAATCAGCAGCAGCAGCAATCAGCAGCAGCAGCAATCAGCAGCAGCAATCAGCAGCAGCAATCAGCAGCAGCAATCAGCAGCAGCAATCAGCAGCAGCAATCAGCAGCAGCAATCAGCAGCAGCAATCAGCAGCAGCAATCAGCAGCAGCAATCAGCAGCAGCAAGCTGTGTTGCTTGGGAAGTATTGTGTGGAGTTAGTAAGGAGTAAGACCTGTGTGATCTCCCGGACAAGTTTCGATCGCCTAGCTTGGGGTCGGAGAGGAATTTCCCGGATTTTTTTTCCCCAAATTGGCCTGGGTTTTTTATCCGGTTTATCGCCTCTCCCAGGAGATCACTCAGTTCTTTTGGGTGGGCGGTTGGAGCGGTTGGAGTAGCGGCCGGGCGGTAGGTTTAGAAACCGAGCTCGGGGCTTTGTTTGGGGAGTATGAGTGCCAGGGCAGTTTATTGTTCTGGGTGTCGGATGTGGGGAATCTGGGAGTCTGATAGTCTTCCAGACATCCACATCTGCGCCAGGTGCGACGAGATGGGGCTCCTAAGGGACCGTATTAGGAACCTGGAGCGGCAGATTGATGACCTCTGTCTGGTCCGGGAGAGTGAGGAGGTTATAGAGAGGAGCTATAGAGAGGTGGTCACTCCAAGACCACGGGAGGTAGACAAGTGGGTCACGGTTAGGAGCAGAGGCAGGGACTAGAGAGTACCCCAGTGGATGTACCCCTTGGCAATAAATACTCCTGTTTAGGTGTTGTTGGGGAGTACAGCCTACCTGGGGGCAGCGACGGCGCCCGGGCCTCTGGCACGGAGTCCGGCCCTGTTGCTCAGAAGGGTAGGGAAAGGAAGAAGAGAGCGACAGTGATAGGGGATTCTATAGTGAGGGGGTCAGATAGGCGATTCTGTGGACGCAGTCGGGAGACCCGGATGGTGGTTTGCCTCCCTGGTGCCGGTGTCTGGGATGTGTCTGAGCGTGTCCAGGATATCCTGAAAGGGGAGGGAGAAGAGCCAGAGGTCGTGGTACATATAGGTACCAACAATATAGGTAGGATAAGGGAAGAGGTCCTGAAAGGAGAATTTAGGGGGCTAGGAAGAGAGTTAAATAAAGGACTTCCAAAGCGATAATCTCAGGCTTACTGCCTGTGCCACGCGATAGTGAGAATAGGAATGGAGTGAGGTGGAGAATAAATACGTGGCTGAGGGACTGGTGCAGGGAGCAGGGATTCAAGTTTCTGGATCATTGGGACCTCTTCTGGGGGAAGTATGACCTGTACAAAAAGGACGGGTTGCATCTGAACCTGAGGGGAACCAATATCCTGGCGGGGAGATTTGCTAAGGTAATTGCGGAGACTTTAAACTAGTACAGTTGGGGGGAGGGATTCAAACACAGATAGCTAATAGGCAGTGTGTGAGGAGGAGGCAGAAAAGGGAAACACTCAGACCCAATATGTAGGAGAGAAAGAAGTGAAAAGAAATAAACTGAGAATAAGAAATGATGGGTCCCTTAAATGTGTATATTTTAATGCTAGGAGCATTGTAAGAAAGGTGGATGAGCTTAGAGCCTGGATTGACATCTGGAAGTATGATGTTGTGGCGATCAGTGAAACATGGTTGCAGGAGGGTTGCGATTGGCAATTAAATATTCCAGGATTTCATTGTTTCAGATGTGATAGAATCGGAGGGGCAAGAGGTGGGGGTGTTGCATTGCTTGTCAGGGAGGATATCACAGCAGTGCTTTGGCAGGACAGACTAGAAGGCTCGATTAGGGAGGCTGTTTGGGTGGAACTCAGAAATGAGAAAGGTTTAGCAACACTTATAGGGGTGTATTATAGACCGCCAAATAGGGAACGAGAATTGGAAGAGCAAATATGTAAGGAGATAGCAGATATTAGTAGTAAGCACAGAGTAGTGATTGTGGGTGATTTCAATTTTCTGTACATAGACTGGGAATCACATTCTGTTAAACGGCTGGATGGTTTGGAGTTTGTAAAATGTGTGCAGGATAGTTTTTTGCAGCAATACGTAGAGGTACCTACCAGAGAAGGGGCAGTGTTGGACCTCCTGTTGGGAAATGAGACGGGTCAGGTGACGGAGGTATGTGTTGAGGAGCACTTTGGGTCTAGTGATCACAATGCCATTGGTTTCAATATAATTATGGAGAAGGTCAAATCTGGACCAAGGGTTGAGATTTTGGATTGGAGAAAGGCTAATTTTGAGGAGATGAGAAAGGATTTAAAAGGAGTGAAATGGGACATTTTGTTTTATGAAAAGGATATAATAGAGAAATGGAGGATATTTAAAGGTGAAATTTTGAGAGTACAGAGTACAGAGAATAATAATTTGAAAGAGCCGTGGTTTTCCAGGGAAATTGGACACTTAGTTCGGAAAAAGAGGGAGATATACAATAAATATAAGCGGCAGGGAGTAAATGAGGTTCTTGAGGAATATAAAGACTGTAAAAGGAATCTTAAGAAGGAAATTAGAAAAGCGAAAAAAAGATATGAGGTTGCTTTGGCAAGTAATGTAAAAGTAAACCCCAAGGGGTTCTACAGATATGTCAATAGCAAAAGGATAGCGAGGGATAAAATTGGTCCATTAGAGAGTCAGAGTGGACAGCTATGTGCTGAGCCGGAAGAAATGGGGGAGATATTAAACAATTTCTTTTCTTCGGTATTCACCGAGGAGAAGGATATTGAATTATGTGAGGTAAGCAAAACAAGTAGAGTAGTGATGGAAATTATGAGGATTAAAGAAGAGGAGGTACGGACACTTTTGAAAAATATAAAAGTGGATGTCTCCAGGTCCTGATAGGATATTCCCTAGGACATTGAGGGAAGTTAGTGCAGAAATAGCAGGGGCTATGACGGAAATATTTCAAACGTCATTAGAAACGGGGATGGTGCCGGAAGATTGGCGCATTGCGCATGTTGTGCCTTTGTTTAAAAAAGGTTCTAAAAGTAAACCTAGCAATTATAGACCTGTTAGTTTGACGTCTGTGGTGGGAAAATTAATGGAAAAGATACTTAGGGACAATATATATAATTATATGGATAAACAAGGCCTGATTAGAAACAGTCAACATGGATTTGTGCCTGGAAGGTCATGTTTGACTAATCTTCTTGAATTTTTTGAAGAGGTTACCAGGGAAATTGATAAGGGCAAGGCTGTGGATGTTGTCTATATGGACTTCAGTAAGGCATTTGACAAGGTTCCACATGGAAGGTTGATTAAGAAGGTTAAATCGTTGGGTATTAATAGTGAGGTTGCAAGGTGGATTCAACAATGGCTGAATGGGAGATACCAGAGGGTAATGGTTGACAACTGTATGTCAGGTTGGAGGCCAGTGTCTAATGGAGTACCCCAAGGATCTGTGTTGGGTCCACTGTTGTTTGTCATTTACATTAATGATCTGGATGATGGTGTGGCAAATTGGATTAGTAAATATGCAGATGATACTAAGATAGGTGGTGTAGTTAGTAATGAAGTAGAGTTTCAAAGTCTACAGAGAGACTTGGGCCTTTTGGAAGGGTGGGCTGAAAGATGGCAGATGGAGTTTAATGCTGATAAGTGTGAGGTGCTGCATTTTGGTAGGACAAATCAAAATAGGACGTACAGGGTAAATGGTAGGGAATTGAGGAATGCAGTGGAACAGAGGGATCTGGGAATAACTGTGCATTGTTCCCTGAAGGTGGAATCTCATGTGGATAGGGTGGTGAAGAAGGCGTTTGGTATGCTTGCCTTTATAAATCAGAGCATCGAATATAGAAGTTGGGATGTAATGTTAAAATTGTACAGGGCATTGGTGAGGCCGAATCTGGAGTATGGTGTGCAGTTCTGGTCGCCAAATTATAGGAAGGATGTCGACAAAATGGAGAGGGTACAGAGGAGATTTACTAGAATGTTGCCTGGGTTTCAGCACTTAAGCTACAGAGAGAGGTTGAACAGGTTGGGTCTTTATTCTTTGGAGCGTAGAAGGTTGAGGGGGGACTTGATAGAGGTTTTTTAAATTTTAAGAGGGACGGACAGAGTTGACGTGGGTAGGCTTTTCCCCTTGAGAGTGGGGAAGATTCCAACAAGGGGACATAACTTCAGAATTGAGGGACAAAAGTTTAGGGGTAACATGAGGGGTAACTTCTTTACTCAGAGGGTGGTGGCTGTATGGAATGGGCTTCTGGTGGAAGTGGTGGAGGCAGGCTCAATTTTATTATTTAAGAGTAAATTGGATAGGTATATGGATGAGAGGGGATTGGAGGGTTATGGTCTGAGAGCAGGTAGATGAGACTAGGTTAGGGAGAGTGGTCGGCGTGGACTGGTAGGGCCGAACGGGCCTGTTTCCGTGCTGTAGTTGTTATATGGTTATATATGGTTATAAAATCAATTTGGATTTCCCTTAATCTTATCTGCCAGAGCAAACTCCTGCCATCTTTTTGCCCGACTGAACCACTGCACAAACTTTAGTAAAAAACCTAAGTGTCTTACTGCATCAGAGCCTTACATGATGTCTTCTTATCTAAACATGGTCAACAAGAGCCTCCTTATGTCTCACCCAAAACTCTATTTAACTGGAAACTCTAATTGCTGCAGCTTCTACAATGCCCAGAATGCTTGATAGCATCCAGGACAAAACAACCTGTTTGATTGGCCACTCATCCACCTTCCAAAACATTCACTGTCTGAACTGCAGTATGTACCATTTTCAAACTGCACTGCAATTACTTTCCTTCACTACCCTGAGAGCTCCTCCTAAACGTCTACCATCAGAAAGACCATGGCGTGCTCCACCATTCGATCTATTGCTGATCTATTTTTCCCTCTCAACCCCATTCTCCTGCCTTTTCCCCATAACTTTTGATGCCCTATTAATCAAGAACCTATCAATATCTACTTTTAAAAATACCCAATGACCTGGCCTCCACGACCGTTTGTGGCAATGATCCACAGATTCACCACCCTCTGAAATTCCTTCTCATCTCCATTCTAAATGTACATCCTTTTATTCTGAGGTTGAGCTCTCTAGTTCTAGACTCCCACGACAGGAAATATCCTGTCCCATCCATTCTATCTAGGCCTTTCATTATTCGACCCGATCTATCTAGGCCTTTCATTATTCATTTAGGCAACGGAAGCAGGTGTATGGAACTACCATACATCAATTGAACTACAAATAAACACTTTTTTCTACATTATCCTTGAAATCCCTATCCAACAATTTTGTGGAAACACATACATCAGAAGAATTACAGTTACTCAAAACCACTCACGATTCCGTCTTAAAGACAGTTGGGGATAGACATTGAAGGTGGCCCTG
Source organism: Rhinoraja longicauda (assembly GCF_053455715.1). Lineage (NCBI taxonomy): Eukaryota > Metazoa > Chordata > Chondrichthyes > Rajiformes > Arhynchobatidae > Rhinoraja > Rhinoraja longicauda. The sequence continues at coordinate 4,336,551 of NC_135970.1, forward strand.
CCTGCAATGCCCAGGGTAGTCTAATTTGGCTTTGGAGTATCAGCCTAAATTATATTGCTGAACTAATAACTTTCTCAATCTGATGGCTGTTTCTAACAATTAAAGTGTTGAATAATCATTTCAAGAAAAGAAAAATTGGTGATAAACTCAATTACTTCAAATAAGTAATGGAAGGAAGCAGAGGGTGATAGTGGAAGTTTTTTTTCTCTGACTGGAGGCCTGTGACTAGTGGAGTGCCTCAGGATTCGGTGCTGGGCCCTTTCCTGTCTGTCATCTATATCAGTGATTTGGATGAGAACGTACATGGCAGGATTAGCAAATTTGCAGATGATACAAAAACAGATGGTATTGCAGATAGTGAAGATAGTTGTCAAAATTTTCAGCAGAATCTTGATCAGTTGGCAAGATGGGCTGAGGAGTGGTTGATGGAATTTAATACGGAGAAATGTGCGGTGTTGCATTTTGAAAGGTCTAATATGGGTAAGACCTACACAGTGAATGGTGGGGCTCTGGGAAGTGTTGTAGAGCAGAGGGAATTCGGAGTGCAGGAACATAGTTCCTTGAAATTGGCGTCAAAATAGGGTCGTCAAAAAGGCTTTTGGCACATTGGCCATCAGTCAGAGTATTAAGTATCAGAGTATTAAGTATAGATGTTGCAGTTATACAAGACATTGGTGAGGCCACATTTAGAGTATTGTGTTCAGTTCTGGGCACCATGTTATATCAAAGATGGTGTCAAGTTGGAAAGGGTACAAAGAAGATTTACAAGGAAGTTGCCAGGATTCAAGGGTCTGAGCTGTAGGGAGAGGTTGAGCAGGCTGGGATTCTATTCCTTTAAGCGCAGGAGGATGAGGGGTATCATATAGAGGTGTATAAAATTATAAGAGAAATAGATCGGGTAGATGCACAGTCTCTTGCCCAGAGTAGGAGAATCGAGAACCAGAGGTTTAAGATGAAGGAGAAAAGATTTTAAAGGAATCTGAGGAGTAACTTTTTAACACAAAGGGTGGTGGATGTATGGAAGGAGCTGCCAGAGAAGGTAATTGAGGCAGGGACTATCACAACATTTAAGAAACAATTAGACAGGTACATAGAGGGTTGTGGGCCAAACACAGGCAGGTGTGACTAGTGTAGTTGGGACATGTTGGCCAGTGTGAGCAAGTTGGGCCAAAGGACCAATTTCCACGCTGTATCACTCTATGACTCTGTGACTCTAAACAGATAGACACAAAATCTGGATATTTTAACTTTTTTCATACTTTCTTATGTCTTTGTGTAGGAAAGAACTGCAGATGCTAGTTTAAATCGAAGGTAGACACAAAATGCTGGAGTAACTCAGCGGGACAGGCAGCATCGCTGGAGAGAAGGAATGGGTGACGTTTCGGGTCGAGACCCTTCTTCAGCCTCTCCAGAGATGCTGCCTGTCCCGTTGAGTTACTCCAGCATTTTGTGTCTAACTTTCTTATGTCTTTGTCCATCTATTTAACTTTTTTTCTGTCAGGGTTCAATCTTCACCTATATGCTGTGAAATGCTGACTAATGGTTCCGTTAACATAAATCTGCATTATTGGACTGAATCAAGTCAAGTCAAGTCAAGTCAATTTATTTGTATAGCACATTTAAAAACAACCCACGTTGACCAAATTGCTGCACATCTGACTAGGAAAAAAAAAAGAAACATACAGTGGCAGACAACTCTGGACAACTCTGGACTATTGTGGGAAAAGGAGGACAAAGATCTGTTTTTCTAAAGGTTGTTTCAGTCAGATGGAATGTTGCAGGGAAAAGGGAAGATTGAAAGAAGAAAATAAAATTCATTTTAAGAACTATTTCTGAAAACAGTTGAATTTTGAATAAAGAGGTGAATGATACTAGAGAATTATTCCAAAGCAAACCTTTTTTTTGTTGCTTTGTGACAAACAAAGACTCTGTTCATTTTCCATATTTGACATTCCCGGTTCAAGAGGAATTTCTTACCTGCACTTTGTAGGTCCACATTTTCTCCATTAATGTTAAGAAAGAGTGAAACTTTTCTGACATCTAACATTAGATTTTGAGCTTGTAAATCGAGCATTTGGCAGAATGGTGAAAGAAACGAATTAAAGTTGCTGAAGAAAATCTCAACTAAACCATAAGCAGACATGTCCACAGGAAATCAAGGTGAGGTGGTTGAATTGAACATTGAAATCTTTATGTCAGAAGGGCAATGAAAAATAGCTCACTGGAACAGAAGAAGGATAGATAGACATTCCACAAGAACTATTTATTGTATAAGGAACAAAACTAAGTGGGTTGCGGCAAACCACATGAAGTAATTATACCATTTATATGTTTCAGTTTAATGGGAGACGACACAGCTGGGTTGTTTCATAAAATGTTTTTTTGGCAGTAATCTAACATTAGCCTGATTGACAAACACTTTAATTTAAAAGCTTTTACAACTGCCCCCTTCAATTCTCACACAATGGACACGGAATTATAGATGTCTGCTAATTTATTTTCACCCACAGTAATGCAACAATAAAATTCGACAAGCTTTTCTTGAAAATTGCCTGAAACTAATGTATGGAATATAATTTCCTTAGAAATGTATAATCATCTGTCAAATTAACACAGTTTTAAACTGGATTAATGTTGTTTTCCAATAATCATGAATAAAGGATAACACGACCTTGTGCAAAAATGCTAAATTTGACAGGGCTAATTCTAACTGGAACACAGGAACTGGGAAGAAGAGATAAATCCACATATATTATTGGATAAATCCTCATCTGACATGTGGGAATCTTTGAATGACCAGTTGGATAAAATTCAGCACCAGCATGTTCTTCTGAAGATGAAAGAATGGAATGGCAAGTTTTGGCAATCTTATGTGACAAGAGATATTGTATGTCTGTCAAATAGAAAAAAAAGTATATGTAAGGGTCCATGAAAAGTCCTTGACAAGAAGGATTCAAGAGAATCCCAAGAACATGTAATCCATACTTTTTTTTAAAAGGGGTAGCTAAAAAAGATACCAGGTCCACTCAAAGACAAAAAATGGAATTTTGCTTGGAGCCAGAGGAAGTGAGCAAGCGTGTTTTGTTGAAGAGTGTTGTGCTTTGGTATTCGCCAAAGAGAAGTACATAGATGACAGTGAGGCTATGAAAAGGCATGTTGATAATTTTAGGGCATGTTCACTTTAAGAACAAGGAGATATTGGGTCACTTGAAGAACATTTGATGTATAAGTCTCGAGGGTGTGGTGGGACCTATCCAGGATGCTGAGGGAGGTAAGGCAGGGGATTGCTGGGGCCTTGGCAGAGATTTGCCCGGTGGCGCAACGGGAGAGTTGCTGCTTTACAGTGCCAGAGACCGGGGTTCGATCCTGTCTACGGGTGCTTGTCTGTACGGAGTTTGTACATCCTCCCCGTGACCTGTGTGGGTTTCCTCCTGGATATCCGGTTTCCTCCCACATTCCAAAGACGTACAGGTTTGTAGGTTAATTGTCTTGGTAAATTGTCTCCAGTGTGTGTAGGATAGCGTTAGTGTGTGGGGATTGCTGGTCGGCGCGCTCAGTGGGACGAAGGGCCTGGTTCCACGCGGTATCTCTAAACTAAACTAAACTAAACTGAACTAAATCTGGAGAATAACCAATATTTTTTCCTTTTTTTAAGAAGCATTGACAAGTCTGTGTTTCCACAACATCTGATCCATCATTAGCACTTCATTGTCATGGCTCTCGAAATTGTAATAATTTCCAACATCCAACAAAAATTTCAAAATTGGATAACTACATTAAAGAACTTAATTAGTTATGAATAAAGGGATCGTTTTATTTTTCAGTTAATAAAATATAAATATTTTAAATATAGAATGTCCCTCGTCAAAGGCTGATCTAGAAGATGAAGTCACATGGGATCCAAGGTGAGTTGGTATGTTCGTTCAAAATTGGCTTGGTCACAGAAGACCAATATCTGTTGAATTCTCTGCCTCAGAAGGCAGTGGAGGCCAATTCTCTGAATGCATTCAAGAGAGAGCTAGATAGAGCTCTTAAGGATAGCGGAGTCAGGGGGTATGGGGAGAAGGCAGGAACGGGGTATTGATTGAGAATGATCAGCCATGATCACATTGAATGGCGGTGCTGGCTCGAAGGGCCGAATGGCCTACTCCTGCACCTATTGTCTATTGTCTAAGACAGAGGGTGGTAATGGAGCATCTCATTCTGACTAAAGATTAATGACCAATAATATTCTACAAGGATTTGTTGTTCGTAACATATATATAAAATTAATTTAGATAAAAATCCAGGAGGTCTGATTAGTAAATTTGCAGACAACATAAAGATTGGACGAAGATTTTTATGTGAGGAAGATTGTCCAAGGACATAGATCAGTTGGAAATTTGGGCAGACAAGCAGCAGATAGTTTAATCTGCACAAATGTGAATTTGTAAATTTTAGGAGATCAAATGAAATAGAAAAATATTCAGTAAATGACAGGACCCAAAGGAGCTTCAATAAATGGAGGAACTTTGCAATAAAACTCCATAACTCTTTGAAAGTGGCAACACAAATGCAAAGGGTATTTAGCATCATCATTTTATACTGACCACCTCCTTCATCAGTGGAGGTGGTCAGTATAAAAATAGGGAAATCATTTTGCAGTTGCTTGAAAATATGGTTATAAAACATTTGATGTATTGCGTTCAGTTCCGACCACCACATCACAGGAAGGAGGTGAGGCTTTGGAGAGGGTGCAGAGCAAGTTCTCCAGGATCCTACCTGGATTGAAGAGTAATCGAGAGGTTGAAGGTCCAAATGGCCTGTTCTTGTGATGTATTGTTCGAGGACTTTTTCTGTCCTTTCCAAGCATGTCTTGCTTCTATAACTTTTATGAATAGGTCCGGTACTAATTCCACTTGAAGTGGAGGATCATTGAGAATTATGCGCACAGAGAGAAGTTGAGAGACAAGGGAAACCAAGAGATGGATGAGAGAAATGATTCAAAAGACAGCAAATGTAAATTATTTTGCAATTCCATCAGTTAAAGAGGTGCTGCTTAGAGTAAGGTTACAGGCTTGTCAATTTTAGTGCTCATTCAAGGGAGGGTAGTGGAATGGGATGACACTGGCTGACCGTGAAGAGGTCGAATAATACCACAACAAAAGCAAAATACTGGAACCGGAAGCTGCCATTAAAAGTGGCAGCAACATTTCATTCATCATTACTCTGTCCACCGATGCTTCATTTGCATTTTGCCAAGCCACTCAGCTTCGGAACTCATTGCAGTCTTGACCCAAACATCCGGATTCCAGAGGTGAGGTGAGAGTGACTGCCCTTAACAGCAAGGCAGTATTTGACAGGCTGACATTGTACAAGGAGAAAAAAAATCCTGCCAAATAAACAAAAAGGTTCCCTCTTCAGACTGTAGTAACGGGAAAAAGCTGGAAAAGAGTTGAGGGAACAGGACAAAATTAACTGGTTGGGAATTCTCCAGAAATGTAATAAAATTGCAGTATCTGTACTATTTACTTTGTGAGGTTCATCAGAACAAAGAATTTCATTACACCCTGGTGTGTTTGACAAACTAATCTCATCTCATCTCAATCATGTTTCTTGCAGAGGAATCACTGCAGCCTCTTGAAACAATGGGAGTTGGTTAATGCCTGCCATTCTCAACTCTGCCAAAGGATGGGGCTGTTCCCTCTAACATTAAAAGGCTTCATTTTATTTTGGTCAGACATAGAATATAGAACAGTGCAGGAACAGACCGTTTGGCCCACAGTGTCCATGCCGAACATAGTGCCTTCGATAAACTCATCTCATCTGCCAGCTCATGCTGGTGAAAACAACAACAATTTCCAAATAAAACAAACATGGTCGGAGAGGGTAGCAGAATGTTTAGTTCGTGACTGCATATGTCCAATGAGTGCCCTGTAAGAAACAGGTGAAATGGTTTTGCTACATAATGAACATCAATTTTTCAGACCATTCTGTCCTTGATTGCTTGTCCCACTAAATTAACCTGATGCGAAAGATGCAATGCCTAACTCTCTGATCAACATATTACGTTGTCTGAATCAGATTTGCAGAAGAACTGTGCTAACTCCCACTAGGTAGAATGTTGCCTATGTAGCAGCATACTTGAGATATATAAGTAAAAGGAGGTTGTTTGTCCCATAAGATTATAGCTGATTTTTACCTTAGAACCACTTTGTAAGTGGCTCTAATCCCAAATCCCTCGATCCCCTCAATTTGACTGACTGAAAAGTGACTGAAAGCTGGAATGCCTGTGGGTCGTGTTGGAACTTGGAATATTTGGAAAATATTTGGAAAAAATACTTGGAAAATGTGGACAACTTTCAACTCTCCTGTTGATGCTGTCAGAATTTCATGCTCAGCTTGTCTGTACCTCCAGTGGCATAAATCCCACGGTAAGTGTTGTGGATGCTTAGTTTTAAACCATAGCTGCTAAAGATCCATTGGGATGGGGAAACACAGCCGTCTATTGCATCAGGCACATCAAGATCCTAAAAAAGGCAAGTGATCGGAAAGTCTGCTTTAATTATGCAAATGGAGTGACAGGAGGCTGGGAAAACATCTGCATTCTTCCAATACTGGCGTGGAGTGACTTACATGGAGAAGCAAGCTAGAGAGTTGAGGGAAGAGAACAGTAAAGCCCTGAAATGTATTGAATAGAGATCAGTACAGATCAGGAATATTGTCTGTGCTGAAGCCAAGCTAAACTAATCTACTTGCCAGCACATCATCCATACCCCTCCATTCCCTGCATATCTACAATGCATTCAGAAAGTATTCAGACCCCTTCACTTTTTCCACATTTTGTTTTGTTACAGCCATATTTTAAAATTGATTAAATTCTCTTTTTTATCATCAATCTACACACAATACCCTATAATCAAAAAGCGAAAACAAGTGTTTAGAAATGTTTGCAAAGTAATTAAAAAGAAATAACTGAAATTTCACATTTACATAAGTAGTCAGACCCTTTACTCAGTACTTTGTTGAGGCACCTTTGGCAGCGATTACAGCCTTAAGTCTTCTTGGGCATGACGCTACAAGCTTGACTCACCTGTATTTGGGTAATTTCTCCCATTCTTCTCTGCAGATCCTCTCAAACTCTGTCAGGTTGGATGGGGAGCATCGATACAGCTATTTTCAGGTCCCTCCAGAGATGTTCGATCGGGTTCAAGTCCGGGCTCTGGCTGGGCCACTCAAGGACATTCACAGACTTGTCATGAAGCCACTCCTGCGTTGCCTTGGGTGTGTGCTTAGGGCCGTTGTCCTGTTGGAAGATGAAACTCTGCCCCAGTCTGAGGTCCAGAACGCTCTGGAGCAGGTTTTCATCAAGGATCTCTCTGTACTTTGCTCTGTTCATCTTTCCCTCGATCCTGACTAGTCTCCCAGTTCCTGCCGCTGAAAAGCATCCCCACGGCATGATGCTGCCACCACCATGCTTCACCGTAGGTATGGTATTGACCAGGTGATGAGCGGTGCCGCTTGGCATTCAGACCAAAGAGTTCAATCTTGGTTTCATCAGACCAGATAATCGTGTTTCTCATTGTCTGAGAGTCCTTTAGGTGTCTTTTGGCAAATTCCAAGTGGGCTGTCATGTGCCTTTTACTGAGGAGTGGCTTCCGTCTGGCCACTCTACCATAAAGGCCTGATTGGTGGAGTGCTGCAGATATAGTTGTCCTTCTGGAAGGTTCTCCCATGTTCACAGAGGAACTATGGAGCTCTGTCAGAGTGACCACCGGAATTTTTGGTCACCTCCCTGACCAAGGCCCTTCTCCCTGATTGCTCAGTTTGGCCAGGCAGCCAGCTCTAGCAAGAGTCCTGGTGGTTCCAAAGTTCTTCCATTTAAGAATTACGGAGGCCACTGTGCTCTTCGGGACCTGCAATGCTGCAGAAATTGTTTTATACCCTTCCCCAGGTCTGTTTCTCGACACAATCCTGTCTCGGAGGTATACGGACAATTCCTTTGTCTTCATGGCTTGGTTTTTGCTCTGACATGCACTGTCATCTATGGGTCCTCATATAGACAGGTGTGTGCCTTGCCAAATCATGTCCAATCAATTTAATTTACCACTGGTGGACTCCAATCAAGTTGTAGAAACATCTCAAGGATAATCAATGGAAACAGGATGAACCTAAGCTCAATTTTGAGTGTCATAGCAAAGGGTCTGAATACTTATGTAAATGTGATATTTCAGTTATTTCTTTTTAATTACTTTGCAAAAAATTCGAAACACCTGTTTTTGCTTTTTTATTGTGTGTAGATTGATGATTAAAAAAAATTAATTTAATACATTTTAAAATAAGGCTGTAACGTAACAAAATGTGGAAAAAGTGAAGGGGTCTGAATACTTTCTGAATGCACTGTGTATGCCCATCCAAAAGCCTCTTAAATGGCACTATCTTTTGGGCCACCATGACCAATACTGGCAGTGTGTTCCAGGCACCACCCATACTGGCAGTGTGTTCCAGGCACCAGCAATACTGGCAGTGTGTTCCAGGCACCACTAATACTGGCAGTATGTTCCATGCACCCTCTGTGTGAAAAACATGCCATGATAAAATAGGTGGAGGAGTTGCTCTAGTAATCAGGGAGAATATCATGACAACACTCAGAGAGGACACATTGGAGTTTTACGGTATGAAGGAGGAAGAATGGGGTTTAAAGGGAAAAATAGACCAGCTATGGGCGACATGGTGATGCTGTGGTAGAGTTGCTGTCTTGTAGCACCAGAGAGCCAGCTTCCATCCAGACGTTGGGTGCTGTCTGTGTGGAGTTTGTTCATTCTCCCTGTGACTGCATGGGTTTTCTGCTGATGCACAGGTTTCCTCCCACATACCAAAGATGTGCAGGGTTGTAATTAGCTTCTGTAAATTGTCCCTAGTGTGTAGGATAGAGCTAGTGTATGGGTCAGCGTGGACTCAGTGTGTTGAAGGACCCGTTTCCAAGCTGCATCTCTAAAAATATAGATGTGTATAAATAACATTGATGGAGTTGCGAACAGGGAGGAAGCGTGAGGTGGAGCAATTGTGAGGTATTGCACTTTGGGAGGTTGAATGTAAGGGGAAAACATATAGTTAATGGCATAAGAAAATAACTGCAGATGCTGGTACAAATCGATTTATTCACAAAATGCTGGAGTAACTCAGCAGGTCAGGCAGCATCTCGGGAGAGAAGGAATGGGTGACGTTTCGGGTCGAGACCCTTCTTCAGACTGATGTCGGGGGTGGGACAAAGGAAGGATATAGGTGGAGACAGGAAGATAGAGGGAGATCTGGGAAGGAGGAGGGGAAGGGAGGGACAGAGGAGCTATCTGAAGTTGGAGAAGTCGACGTTCATACCACCGGGCCGCAAACTGCCCAGGCGAAATATGAGGTGCTGCTCCTCCAATTTCCGGTATGGTCTTTTACGGCATTGATTCACAGGATCTTATGGTCCAAGTCCACAGCTCCCTGAAAGTGGCAACACAAGTAGATAGAGTGGTAAAGAAGACATTTTGAATGCTCACCTTCATGAATGAATATAAGAATCAAGAAGTCATGATGTGGTTTTATAAGACTTTGATTAGGCCATATTTGGAGTGTTGTCTGTAGTTATTACCCCATTACAGGAATGATGTGGAAGTGTTGAAGAAAATACAGAAGAGGTTTACCAGAAAGATGCCTGGATTAGAAGGTATTAACATGGAGAGATTGGATAAACTTGGGTGGTTTCTCTGGAGTGTCAGAAACTGAGGAGAGACCAGATAGAAGAATGTAAAATGATGAGAGGCAGAGATGGGGTGCACATTCAGATCCATTTTCCCAGAGTTGAAATTTCAAAGATGAGAGGGCATAACTTTAAAGTGGGACCAATATCCTGGCAGGTATGTTCATGGGTGGGTTTAAACTAGATTGGCAACAGGGTGAGATCCTATACAGGACCAAGGCTGTTGAGAGGTGAGAATTTGGTATGGAGGGTGAGAAAATTTAGTGGATAGAATAGGCAGGGAGTGAGGAAGGACTGTTAGTTTAAATTGCACTAATTTTAATGCAATAGGCCTGATGGGTAAGGCAGATAAACTTAAAGCATGGATAGGTGCGGGCAACTGGGTTATTGTCGCCATTGTGGAAACATAGTTAAACAAAGTGCAGGACTGGCAGCTCAATGTTCCAGGTTACAGATGCTGAAGGACAGACAGAGGTGGGGATAAAAGAGGAGGGGGTGTTGCGTTATTGGTTAATGGTTCAATGGTACTTTACTGTCACATATAGAAACATAGAAAAATAGATGCAGTAGTAGGCCATTCGGCCATTTGAGCCAGCACCATCGTTCAATATGATCATGGCTGATCATCTAAAATCAGTAGCCCGTTCCTGCTTTTTTCCCCATATCCCTTGATTCCTTTAGCCCGAAGAGCTAAATCTAACTCTCTCTTGAAAACATCCAGTGAATTGGCCTTCACTGCCTTCTGTGGCAGAGAAAATTCCACAGATTCACAACTCTCTGGGTGAAGAAGCTTTTCCTCATCTCAGTCCTAAATGGCCTACCCCTTATTCTTAAAATGTGACCCTTGGTTCTGGACTCCCCCAACATCAGGAACATTTTTCCTGCATCTAGCCTGTCCAATCCTTTAAGAATTTTATATGTTTCTATAAGATCCCCTCTCATCCTTCCAATTGTAAGGGACCTACATTTGTCTTCACAATGTACAGTGAAATTCCTTTTTTGCGTACAGTTCAGTTAAAGTATTACTATACAAAAGCAAAATCGTAGTTAAGTGTATGTGTATCTTAGTTAAATGCAACTGAGACAGCATACAAGAGTCGTCATGTTTTGGTGCCATTTTCAGACTGCAGGCTTATGACTAGTGCTGTGACCCAGGGTTTGTTGCTGGGCCGATTGCTGTCTGGCACTTCCATCAATGATTTGGATGAGAACGTACATGGCATGATTAGCAAGTTTGCAGATTAAATTAAAGTGGATGGTATTGTAGATAGTGAAGACGATTGTCAAATATTGCAGCAGGATCTTTGGGCAGTTGGGTTGAGGAATGGTTGATGGAATACTGAGAAATTTGAGGTGTTGCATTTTGGGAAGTCTAACATGGGTAGGAACTAAACAGTGAATGACAGGGCCCTGGGGAGTAGTGGAGAGGGATCTAGGAGAGCAAGTACATAGTTTGTTGAAAGTGTTGTCACTGGTAGATTGGGTGGCCAAAAAGCTTTCAGCACATTGGCCTTCATCAGTCAGAGTATTGAGTACAGAAATTGGCAGGTCACGTTGCAGTTATATAAGATGTTGGTGAGTCCACATTTAGAATATTGTGCTCAGTTATGGTCACCATGTTATAGGAAACAAGTTAAGCTGCAAAGGATGGAGGGAAGATTGACAAGGATGTTTGTTCCCAGTACTTGAGGGCCTGAGCTACAGGCGAGGGCTTTATTCCTTGGAGCACAGGAGGGTGAAGGATGATCTTATAGAAGTGTACAAAATCATGAGAGGAATAGATCGGGTAAATGCAGTCTTTTGCCCAGAGTAGGGGAATCGAGAACCAGAGGACACAGGTTTAAGGTGAGGGGAGGAAAGTTTAATAGGAACCTGAGGGGTGACTTTTTTTACACAAATGGTGGTGGGTGTATGGAACAAGCTGCTAGAGGAGGTAGTTGAGGCAAGTACTATCGCAATGTTTTAAAAGCATTTAGACAGGTATATGGATAGGATAGGTTTGGAGGAACATGTACCAAACGCGGCAGGTAGGACGAGTATAATTTGCGACTTGTTGGTCGGTGTGGGCAAGTTGGGCGGAAGGGCTTGTATGACTCTATGAACTTCCGTAACTGCACAGTCAGCTAGATACAGTGGTAAAGACAGCGTAGGTTATGCTTGACCATCGTTCGGGGCAATGAATCGTGCCGGGAGATCGTTTTGCAGCTTTCAAAAAATGTAGTTAGTCTGCATTTGGGATTTCAGTTAGAAAGGTTAGTGACGAATATCTTCAAAAGTGACTGCAAATACTGGAATCTGGGCCGGGGGGGGGGGGGGGGGGTCGACGGACGGAACCTTACGTGTCAGGCAGCATCTGTGGAGGGAAATGGACGTTTCCGTCATGACATTTCATTTCGATGGGCGTTTGCCTTCATGAAGCACACTTGGAGCAAAACATCTAGGAACATGGGCGCCTTTGGGACAACTGGAAACTACATTTCTGTAGCTCTGGTCCCTACAATATAGTAAGGATCCACATGGCAAAGCGGGCAACGGACCAAGTGCTGATGAGTGGGAATGTAGGGGTTGGGTTGTATGTCCACAGTGGGCCGAAGGACATGATTCTGTGCCGCGTGTCTCGCTGCGACAATTTGCGGGAGTCTGTTACAAGCTGCAGGCGTCTGTTTCAGCTGCTGGTTAATCCGCAGCGGGTTAAAACTCCCACAAACGCGATTAAATGTCGGCTCATGAACGCTACCCGTGGCGTTGCAGCGGGTTTTCCTTCAGGTACCAGAACACCAACACGAACCACCGAGCTAATAAAATAAACACCAAGACCTCTCCGGATGGCGCACAGTCACTATCCACAGGGCCGGGACATGGCGTACCAATGACACTAGTGGTGTAGACGTGGGTTCTGGTGAGAGGAGGAGAGTAGATGAGATAAACATTACCCATTAGCGTGGGAATGATGTGAGGGATAGAACCCGTCTCATCACCAGCGCCTCCAGCACCTCCAGTCATGTGCATGGTCGTACTGTCCCCAAGGTACATTGTACCAGGTACATTTATGCATTTCCGCGCCGTTGTGTCCATTCAGCCACACAAGAACATTGTAACAGGACAAGGCCACTCTGGCCCTCAAGCCTGGCCCACCTATCAATATGGTGATGGGTTATCCTTGCTGACCCCAACTGCGCTCAACCGATGCCAAGGGTTGATGTACCAACCCCACTATTTCAAACTGATATTGGAGGGAACGGTTGATTAAAAGTAGCTGGATTATGCAGTCAGTGATCCTGTCATTGAAAGTGAGAAAAGGGCATCATAAAATTTAGAAAAGCATAGCACTTAAAAATGTGCTAGCTCAAGTAAAGTTAACGTAATTTATGAAAGGCGAATCGTACAGGACAAATACATTGCAATTTACATTGCAATTTCACCTTGCAGATAAATGACATAACAGATGAATGACACGTAAATGACATAACAGATGAGAGAGATGCGGAGATTTTGATTTTTTTGGAAGCTTTCAATTACGTCCAACATAAGAGATAAGCGTGCAAGAAGGCAGAACATAAGATCGACCGTAAATTATTGATAATAAAGGAGAAGTGAAATCGTGTTACTAAACGAAGAGTGGGAGAGTATGCATATTTATTTGTACGACTGCGAAAGGGCGATTAGAGGGATGTTCAACAGAAGAGTGCATGAAACACAAAGATTGTTTAACGTAAATATAGCACTAGAATCACAGAGTCATAGAATCGGACCCAACGACCTACCACGTCAATGCCTTCCCAACCACACCAATCTAATTTGCCAACTTTCAGACGCCGTACGCCTGAACCTTGCCGATTTATCTGACTACCTGAATGTTCCTAATGCCAGTATGTTTTTTCCACTAATTTCTGTGGCAAGGAGTTCCAAATACTAACGACTCTCCAGCTAAAACGATTTGGTGAAATCCCATTTAAAGCCCCTTCCTCTCGCCTTAAATGGGGTGGGGGTTTTTTTCGATAGTCCAGTTTCTGTCTAATACCATAAACTTGTTCTTGCCTCAAATCAAACTTTTAGCATGTGGGTCAACACTGTCTTTATCCATAACTTTTAAAGTGAACGTAACAGTGGTCGCAGGTCCCCAAGGCTTGCTCACGGACACTTCAGGCACTTGCCCGCCCCAATTTCCTAAGTATAGATCGAGCGTTGCTGCCCTTTCCCAGTCGGGCCCTCTGCATGTTGCCTGCGCAGTTCTGGTCACTTCACGACAAGAAGGATGGGGGTGTGCATATGTGATTCGCTACGATGTTGCTCAGACTAGAGGACTGTATTACGGAAATATTTGATAGACTTTCCCCCCGGTGATAAGCATAATCAGATAGAGATAAGAGACACATATAGGACAGAGCTAACGATTTCTCCTTCCATGGTAGGGTTATGGTTAGGATTATACAAAACATTTAAGGTGACAGGAAGTGGCTTTAAATTGGATGTGAGGAAATCTTTTTACCCAGAGAATGGTCGGTATTTGGAAATCCTTGCCAGAGAAAGCATAGCAGCCGGGTCCCGAGCATTGCGGTATTGGCGAACCGAAGCGATGTACGATACTAATAAGGTCACTGATTCCACCCACATATGAATCGTGGTATTGCTGCAATGGAGCCACCGCGCCACTGTCTTAGCAGTCCGACTGTGCACAGAAAATCGGTGCCTGGAGGAATGTATATGTCATGGCGTCAGCACCCCAGTTATTGAAAGTACGGTTGTGGAAATCGCGGGCATCTGGTCTCCGGCAATGAGATTGTCTGAAACGGCTTGAATCGGAAACAACTGTCTTTGATTAGTCTGCGATCCCACTGTTTGGACGCACAGATATTGCGCCCTTGTGAATGTGATGATGTGGAGTGGCCACTCGGCGCAGATCGGTTTGGGGGGTGGGATGGAAGGGACGGGGAATGGGGGTGGGAAGAGGGGGAAAGGTGATGGGGGAGGGAGGGGGAGAAGGGGAGGGGGGTTGGGGGGCGGTTAATTTGTGAAGTGAAGCACTGCGATGATCGCGTTCAACCGCACTCTGCGCCAGATGAACTCTTGGCATCCAGCACCGTGAATACAGTTGCTTCAGCCATCTGCGCAGCAACTCGTCCACAGTGCGCATGGGATAACGTGGTTGTTTGATCGCTGTGTTTAAGTCCTTGGGGTTGATGCAAATCCGTATCTCGTCTCTGTTCTTAGCAGCGACAATCATTGTGGAGACCCAGTCTGAGGGGTCAGATTGGAGGCGTGGTCTCCGATTGGAGGCGTGGGTTCGAATCCCACTTCTGACACCATGTTGTGCTGACCGTATAATAACAGAAGCCTTACACCTGGATAATGATCCAAAAACTTTATTAACTACATAGCAAGCACGACCTCACGCCTACACGTTCCACTTACACTAAACAGAATCACACAAGCAGTGGTCACTCAAAAGCTAATGGGGCTTAACTACAAAAGCATGACACATAACATGAGTGACACCATTACACTAATCTACAGAGAAGCACTGCGATGATCGCGTTCAACCGCACTCTGCGCCAGATTCCCAAAATAAACGTGCACGTGTTGCGCTTGCCAAATCATGGTAAATATAACCCTCCGCTACACCCACCCTTTCAGCGTCATTCCTTTCTGCTCCTGTGATCTGACAACCAAAGATATCTTTGTTGGTAACTGGGCGTCGGACCAGAGAATCGCGGCACCTTGTGCATTACATCTCCACATTACAACTGGAATAGTAGCGGATATTTTTCCTGAACGTTGGCTGTTGGTGAAACCGCTTTCGCTTCCAACATCGCACAGAGAATTTCGTGTGTTCACGAGCCTCATCCATAGAGCCAGGATGTTTAAGCGCTAAAAATCTCTGAAATAGGCAGGCAAATAGGCATAATAAAATTACAAAAAAGGCATTTATTGCCAAAAAATGCATAAAAAGGCGTGTATTTCCACCACCAAAATATGATTAAAAATGATAATATATAGGTATGCTACATCAAATGACCAAAGTTGCCTGGTTGCACATAATTACTAGCATCTTTTCAAATTATCTGGTGTTAAACTATGCCGTCTGTCAGACAGAATATGCTTCAGTTGTGAAAAACCTCTTTCTACCCCAGCTGAGGTCACTGGTGCATACCTGAAACAAGCTACAGACTATATTCATGTTGATATCTTGTGCATAACAACTACCTTTGAGAACTTTAGCTATGTTTTGTATTTCTTCAAGATCTTTGTTACCTAAAATCACTCTCTCCCATTTTCCTTGTATGTCTTTACCTACATTGCCAGGATCTTTACGAATATCGTCAGTAACTTTGTTGAAAACTTGCAAGTTATTCACTAATGTTTCACTACGTTTCTCAAGGGAAGTGATAGCTTGTGGGAAGTTTGCAAAATTGGAAGCAATAAACACAAGATCGCGGTGGAGGGACTTTTTCTGCATGATTTCACTGACGATCCTGACTGCAGCAGATTCTCTTCTTCAAAACAATTGACGATTTATTTTATCTTTTCAAAATTTGCAGCATAGTAGAGAACAGCAGAGAGCCATGTACCCCACCGAGTCAAAACGGGCTGAGGAGGTAGAGGAATCTCGGGTGCCATTTCCTTGAACAACTGCAGGTGCTGTGAGGAAGATTTTCTTCACATTGGAAATTAGGCGATCGACATTTGGAAACAAGCTACGTAGGTGCTCGGCAATTCTATGGAGTCCGTGAGCTAAGCATGTCAAATGCAACATTTTGGGGAATAAAACTTTAAGAGCACGAGCAGCTTTTTTCATGTACAGAGCTGCATCAGTCACAAACAGAAGAACATTCTCGTGTTTTATACCTCCTGGCCAAAGTACAGCAAGTGAAGATGTAAACAACTGAGCAATAGTTGAGCTGTTTGACTTCTCCAATACTTCCAATGTCAACAAATACTCCTTTGATGGTTGACCTGCTCCAGTGTACTGATGACCACATTGGCAACATGTCTCCCCACAGCATCGGTTGTCTCGTCTCTTGAGATCCATATCTTGTTGCATGCAACTTCATCTCTAATTTTCTGCACAACAATGTTGAAGTTGCTGTCAACATAATGTTTCCGTAATGCTGACTCGCTCCGTATATGTTCCTCTGTGTATTTCTCTTAAAAACCTGAGATTTGTTTTCCAATTTCCACAGTGGAATTCCAGCATCAATGAATGCCTTGCACACATCACTCGAAAACTCATATTTGCGACTGGACCCAGCAGTAAATGTAGTGAGGAGACAAGCTTGGGTATTTCCCACCTTCAGTTTCTCTGCCACCGACTTGTGTTTAGCTGTCTGTACATGCTGGGAGATTAAATATTTCTTCTCATGATTCACTGCTTTCTCACATGCTTTGCAAAAGAGCACACAGTTGTCTGTAGAGAATATATCACTCCCGTACACTCTCACCAAATCGTTCCGTTTTTTACAAGGCGTTGGCTTGACTTTAGGCATTTTGACGCTTGCAGGGGTAGATCCTACTGGAGCGGGGATGCAGCCCTCTACAGGCAGGCCAAGTACAAGCTGAGAAGAGGAATTAGAGCTGCCAAGGAAAGGTACTCTGAGAGGTTGAGGAGCAAGTTCTCAGCTAATTACTCCTCTTCAGTTTGGAAGAGCTTGCAAGAAATCACAAGCTACAAGAGGAAAAGCCCCCACTCTTTGGAC
Source organism: Rhinoraja longicauda (assembly GCF_053455715.1). Classification (NCBI taxonomy): domain Eukaryota; kingdom Metazoa; phylum Chordata; class Chondrichthyes; order Rajiformes; family Arhynchobatidae; genus Rhinoraja; species Rhinoraja longicauda. The sequence goes on from NC_135970.1 coordinate 4,353,969, forward strand.
AATCGTCAGCTGACCAACAACCTGAATGAGTTCCTCTGCAGGTTCGATAAACAGAAACTCAACCCTCCCGCCCTCCCCAACCAACACTTCACACCTACTCACAGCCTGACTCCAGTTTAAAAAGACTGGACCCTTCCCCACCCACCCCTCCCCGATCACCACTTAACAGCCTGACTACAAAAGTCTGGGGCCTTGTCCACTACCCACGAATGAACTGATGGTGGTGCCCCCAGTTTCGCCCCGGCGGTGGAAACTTTCTTGTAAGTTACGTTAACACGGTAAAACAAGGCTGATTTAGGCACTCGGTCATGAAAAAGGCATTATCTTGCTGAAATCATCAAACAAGGCATGAAAAAGCACTTATGGTACTTATGGCAAAATCCTGGCTCTACTCATCAGCCTCCTCTGCTCCGTGAAATCCAAACGCGGTCTACCCAGCCACTCGGCTGAACTGAGATAATCCGGGCCAGAACTTCCTGGCACTGTTTGTCAGCATCCTTGCGGTGTGATCACATCCTCCCTGGATTGTAGTGACAGGAAACTGCACTGCCAACGAAATGGACAGTGTGGCAAACAAGGCATATGGTATACTTGCCTTCATCGGTCGGGGCAATGCGTTTGAAGCAGAAGTCATGGTACAGCTTTAGAAAACTGGTTAGGCCGCATTTGGATTATTGTGTGCAATAGACAATAGGTGCAGGAGTAGGCCATTCGGCCCTTTGGGCCAGCATCACCATTCAATGTGATCATGGCTGATCATTCACAATCAGTACCCCGTTCCTGCCTTCTCCCCATACCGCCTGACTCCGCTAACCTTAAGAGCTCTATCTAGCTCTCTCTTGAAAGCATTCAGAGAATTGGCCTCCACTGCCTTCTGAGGCAGACAATTCCACAGATTTACAACTCTCTGACTGAAAATGTTTTTCCTCATCTCCGTTCTAAATGACCTACCCCTTATTCTTAAACTGTGGCCCCTGGTTCTGGACTCCCCCAACATTGGGAACATGTTTCCTGCCTCTAGCATGTCCATTCCCTTAATAATCATATGTTTCAATAAGATCCCCTCTCATTCTTCTAAATTCCAGTGTATGCAAGCCTAGTCACTCCAATCTTTCAACATATGCCAGTCCCGCCATTCCGCGAATTAACCTAGTAAACCTATGCTGCACTCCCTCAATAGCAAGAATGTCCTTCCTCAAATTTGGAGACCAAAACTGCACACAATACCCCAGGTGCGGTCTCACTAGGGCCCTGCACAACTGCAGAAGGACCTCTTTGCTCCTATACTCAACTCCTCTTGTCATAAAGGCCAACACGCCATTAGTTTTCTTCACTGCCTGCTGTACCCGCATGCTTACTTTAACTGACTGATGAATAAGGACACCCAGATTTCTTTGTACTTCCCCAATTCCTAACTTGACACCATTCAGATAATAATCTGCCTTCCTGTTCTTACCACCAAAGTGGATAACCTCACATTTATCCACATTAAACTGCATCTGCCATGCATCTGCCCACTCACACAACCTGTCCAAGTCACCCTGCATCTTCATAGCATCCTCCTCACAGTTCATACTGCCACCCAGCTTTGTGGCATCTGCAAATTTGCTAGTTACTTTTAATCCCTTCATCCAAGACGTTAATGTATATTGTAAATAGCTGCGTTCCCAGCACCGAGCCTTGCGGTACCCCACTAGTCACTGCCTGCCATTCTGAAAGGGACCCATTAACCCCTACTCTTTGTTTCCTGTCTGCCAACCAATTTTCTATCCATGTCAGTACCCTACCCCCAATACCACGTGCTCTAATTTTGCCCACTAATCCCCTATGTAGGACCTTATCAAAGACTTTCTGAAAGTCCAGGTACACTACATCCACTGGTTCTCCCTTGTCTATTTTCCTCGTTACATCTTCAAAAAATTCCAGATGATTAGTCAAGCATGACTTCTCCTTCGTAAATCCATGCTGACTCAGAACGATCCTGTTACTGCTATCCAAATGCTCCGCAATTTCGTCTTTTATAATTGACTCCAGCATCTTCCCCACAACTGATGTCAGACTAACTGGTCTATAATTTCCTGTTTTCTCTCTCCCTCCTTTCTTAAAAAGTGGGATAACATTAGCTACCCTCCAATCTAATTCTATAGATCCTGAATCTATAGAACATTGGAAAATGATCATCAATGCGTCCACGATTTCTAGAACCACTTCCTTAAGTACCCTGGGATGCAGACCATCAGGCCCTGAGGATATATCAGCCTTCAGTCCCATCAGTCTACCCAACACCATTTCCTGCCTAATGTGAATTTCCTTCAGTTCCTCCGTCACCCTAGGACCTCTGTCCACGAGTACATCTGGGAGATTGTTTGTGTCCTCCTTAGTGAAGACAGATCCAAAGTACCTGTTCAACTCGTTTGCCATTTCCTTGTTCCCCATAATAAATTCACCTGCTTCTATCTTAAAGAGACCCACATTTGTCTTAACTATTTTTTTCCCCCTTCACGTAATCAAAGAAGCTTTTACTATCCTCCTTTATATTCTTGGCTAGTTACCATCGTACCTGCTGAATGCCACCCCCCTCCCCATCCTGCTGAGTGCACCCCCATCTTGCTGAGTGCCCCCCCTCCATCCTGCTGAGTGCCCCCCCATCCAGCTGAGTGCCCCCCCCATCCTGCTGAGTGCCCCCCCATCCAGCTGAGTGCCCCCCCATCCAGCTGAGTGCCCCCCCATCCTGCTGAGTGCCCCCCCATCCTGCTGAGTGCCCCCCCTCCATCCTGCTGTGCCCCCCCTCCATCCTGCTGAGTGCCCCCCCATCCAGCTGAGTGCCCCCCCATCTTGCTGAGTGCCCTCCCATCCTGCTGAGTGCCCCCCCCCATCCTGCTGCGTGCCCCCCCCATCCTGCTGAGTGCCCCCCATCATGCTAAATGCCCCCCCCATCCTGCTGAGTGCCCCCCCATCCTGCTGAGTGCCCCCCCATCCTGCTGAGTGCCCCCCATTCTGCTGAATGCCCCCCCCCCATCTTGCTGAGTGCCCCCCCATCCTGCTGAGTGCCCCCCCATCCTGCTGAGTGCCCCCCCATCATGCTAAATGCCCCCCCATCCTGCTGAGTGCCCCCCCATTCTGCTGAATGCCCCCCCCATCCTGCTGAATGCCCCCCATCCTGCTGAGTGCCCCCCCCATCCTGCTGAGTGCCCCCCACCCCCAAGAACTGTCTCCTTCGGATGGTCATGTCACACAGCGACCCAGCACAGACCTATTTGCACTTTATACTGTTTTAACTGTTTCTAATTTTGTTTCTCTGGGTTGTCTAAATTTCGGTTGATTAGCTAATTAATTTATTGCATCGAATGGAAGTCGCATTCCCAATCTCGGAGTAACCCTGTACAATGACAATATATTGTATTGTATTGTACCTCATCTTTTCTCCCCGTATTGCCTTTATAGTTATCTTCTGTTGCTCTTTAGAAGAGTCCCAATCCTCTGGCTTCCCGCTCATCTTTGCTATGTTATACTTCTTCCCTTTTATTTTTATTCTGTCCTTGACTTCCCTTGTCAGCCACAGTCGCCTCTTACTCCCCTTAGAATCTTTCTTCCTCTTTGGAATGAACTGGTCCTGCACCTTCTGTATTGTTCCCAGAAATACCTGCCATTGTTGTTCCACCATCTTCCCTTCTGGGGTCTCTTTCCAGTCAACTCTAGCCAGCTCCTCCCTCATGCCTCCATAATCCCCCTTGCTCAACTGCAATACTGACACTTCCGATTTTCCCTTCTCCCTCTCAAATTGTAGATTAGAACTTATCATATTATAATCACTACCTCCTAATGGTTCTTAAACCTTGAGTTCCCTTATCAAATCCGGTTCATTACACAACACTAAATCCAGAATTGCCTTTCATAAAAATAGTTGCTGCATCTCGTACGACCAGGCGCACTGCACCCCGGCCACCCTGCGCACACAGCGGCCGAGCTCCAGGTCCTCGTGTGTGGTGTCCATCTCCTGCAGACACTGGCCGATGTGAGGCAGCACCCGGTGGAGCAGCTCTCGGCTCAGCACCACCCACGGGCCGCCCATACAGAAGTTCTCGCCCGGCTCCAGCGCCAACTTGCCCATCTCCTCGGGCGCGCACAGGCCGGTCTGGCCCAGGTACAGCGGCTGGCTGCTGTTCAGGCCCCGCAGGAAGCGCTCCAGCCTCTCGCCGCGGATGGACGTGTCGTCGTCGGCCCGCACGAACCACTCGAAGTGCTGCAGGTGCCGCTCGCCCATGTACTTCAGCATCAGGAACGACTTCTTCTGCGGCGGGTAGGTGTCGGCCACGCTGGGCAGGGCAGGGCAGGGCAGGGCAGGGCGACGAGCGGCAGCGGCAGCGGCAGGCTGAGGTCGGAGCTCTCGCTGGAGAAGAACTCCACGGTGCCGGGGATGTGCCGGGCCCAGGTGCCTTATGCCGCCAGCGCCCGGCTCCTCAGGTACTTCCTGGACTACAGCTTCGGGATTTGACCCTTTACGAATAAGTGGCAGGGCCTGCCGTCATGTCCCACCCAATATCACGGGTCATTTGAAATTAAACGTGTGGACGGAAGAAGAACGAAGCGTTGAAGCAACGCGTTGCTCCTGAACTCTCTCGAAGTGAATACAAAATATATTCACCCACCCCACAGTCCAGATACAGCACTTTGAGTCAAGACCAATATTGCAAAAACTAATGAAATCGCCTTTCCCATCACTGCGCTGCTCCGGGTTCAGTCAAAGAGGCGAAGAAAGAGACTTCAACCCCGAGTGGGAGATGGTGCTGGGTTTGAACTGAGCTGAGTTGTGGTGAGCGCGGGTGGGCGATCCTGTGGGTGGGGCCGGTGCAGGAGGCGGCCGTCAGTCTGACCGTTCCGCAGCGGCTCAACAGCGCCGATCACCTGACAGCATGGACCACCTTGCGGAGCCAAACTGGTGCATCGGGTGTGCGCGCTTGGGCTCCATTCACAGACTTCATTGTCAAACTGACGCGAAACGTTTAATGTTTGAGCAATGGCGTGATAAATATTTCCCGTCTCCACATAACCTCCGTGATACAGCCGTACAAATGGTTAGTAGGAAGACCACAGGGACTACTATACGCAGTTGCGGCTCGACAGGAATGGGATGGGCTCATAGAACCCATACAGCACGGAAACATGCCCTTCGCACCAATTTACTATGCCAACAAGTATGCCACATCTACTATAGTCCCACCTAAACATGTTCGACAGATATCCCTTTAACCCTTTCCCAACCCTGTAGCTTTCAACATGTATTTTCAATGGCGTCATATAACCTGCCCTAATTACCTCCACTGCCAGCTCGTTCCATATACCCACCTCTTAAAAGGTTCCTCTTAAAATTTTCCCCTCTCATTTTAAACCTTTGTATTCTTTGTTCCCCTACTCTGGGCGAAAGACTGTGCGTTGACCCTATCTGTTTCTCTGGTGACTTTATATATCTCTATCCCATTCTCCTGTACTCCAGGAATAAAGTCGTCGCTTGCCAAACTTCTCTCCATATACCTGCACTTCGAGTTTCCATTTCACTGTACGTGGAGAGTACATCCGACAACATGCCTCAAGGTTTGGTGCTGGGCCTATTGCTTTTTCTCATCTTTATCAACGATTTGGATTGGAACGTACTCCAACGAATAACAAGTTTGTAGATGACACTAAAGTGGGTGGTATTTTGGATAGTGGAGATGGTTGTCAAAAATTGCATCCGGTTCTTTAGGTAGTTGGGTTGAGGAATGGTAGATGGATATTAATATAAAGAAACAAGTGGTATTGTTTTTTGGGAAGGCTAACATTGGCAAGACCTACACAGTGAATGGTAGTGCTATGGGGAATGTTGTAGAGCAGAGGTATCTTGGAGTGTAGGTGCATAATTCATTAAGAGTGTTGTCACAGGAAGATCGAGTGGTCAAAAAGGCTTTCAGCACATTGTCCTTCATCAGCCAGGGTATTCAGTGCAGAAATTAGGATGTCATGTTGCAGTTGTATAAGATATTGGTGAGTCCACATTTAGATTATCTTGCTCTGTTACTGTCACCATGTTATAGGAAAGATGTTGTCAGGCTGGAAACGGTCTAGATAAGATTTATGACGCTGTTTTAAGGTCTGAAGGGCCTGTGCTCGAGGAAGAGGTTGAGCAGGCTAGAGCTTTATTCCTTGGAGCGCAGGAGGATGAAGGTTGGTCTTATAGAGGTGTACAAAACCATAAGAGGAATAGAACGTGTAAATGCACAGTCTTTTACCCAGAGTCGGGCAATCGAGAACCTGGGGACATAGGTTTAAAGTGAGGGGGGGGGGGGGGGGGGGGAGATTTAATAGGAGCCTGAGGGGTAACTTATTTACACAAATGGGTGTATGGACCGAGCTGCCGGAGGAGGTAGTTGAGGCAGGTATTATTCCAACGTTTAAGAAGCATTGATACAGGTACATGGAGAGGATAGGTTTGGAGGGATATGGGCAAAACGAGTGCAGTTGTGACGTGCATATGGGACTTGTTGGTCGGTGTGGGAAAATTGGGCCTTAGGAGCTGTTTCCATGCTGTATAACTCTATGACACGATGAAGTCGTTCCAGAAATTCACCGTCGGCTAAATAGAGTGGTAAAGAAGGCATAGGTTATGCTGGCATTGATGGGTCTGAGCAATGAATATATGTATCAGTAGGTCGTATTGCGGCTTTCAAAAACTCTGGTTAGTCTGCACTTGGGACTTTATTGGAAATGGTAGTGAAGAACTTATATAAAATTGACTGCAAACACGTGCATCTGGTGTGGGAGGGGAGGGGAGCGACTGGCGCAACCTTGCGTGTCAGGCAGCATCTGTGGAGGGGAATGGACGTTTCGGTCATGACATTTCATTTTTCTGGACGTTTGCCTTCATTAAGCACATCCATAAGCTGAATCACCAACGCCTCCTCACCTCTAGTCATGTGCAGGAATGAAATGTCCCCAGAAATAACAAGGTACATTGATTCATTCCCGCGACGTAATGTGGCCTCGGCCATACAAGAACATCGGAACAGGACAAGGCCACTCCGGCCCTCAAGCCTGCCCTACCTATCAATATGGTGATGGGTTATCCTTGCTGACCCCAACTGCGCTCAATCGAAGCCAAGGGCTGATGGAGCAACCCCACTATTTCAAACAGTAATTGGAGGGAAAGGTAGATTGAAAGTATGTGGATTATGCAGTCAGTGATCCTGACAATGAAAGTGAGAAAAGGGTTGGCGTCCATCACAACGTTTAGAATAGCGGAGCAGTTAAACATGTGTTGGTTCAGTTAAAGTCAACGTAATTAATCAAAGGCGAATCGTGCAGGGCGAATACATTGCAATTTTCACATTGCGGATATTTGTATGAAAAGGTCATAACAGATGAGAGAGATGCGGAGATTTTAGATTTTTTGAGAATTTTCAATTACGTTTAACATAATTAAACGCGTTTAACATAATTGCGTTTAACATAATTAAACGGAGATGAGCGCGCAAAAATGCAGAACATAAGAACCGACCATAATGATAGAGAACAGAACTTGTGTTACAAAACCAAGAGTGGGAATATACACATATATACACACGAGTGCCAGCGGGCGAATGGATGGGTGCTGAATAGAAGAGTGCATGAAATACAAAGATTTTCTACGGTTCTATAGCAATAGTCATAGAGTCATAGGTCTTACAGACAGAATCTTACAGACAGGTCTTACAGAAAGAATCGGACCCAACACCTGCCACGTCAATGACTTGCCCATCCTCACCAATCTAATTTGCCAATTTTCAGACGCCATCCATCTGAACCTTGCCGAATATTTGTTTATTTGAATGTCCCTAACGCACTGCGACAGTATCTTTTCCCACTAATTGATGTGGCAAAGAGTTCCAAATACTAACCACTCTCTGCGTAAAATGATTTTGACAAATCCCATTTAAAGCCCCTTCCTCTCACCTTAAATGTTTTCCACAATTCTAACCCTAACCCTATCATGGAACGAGAAATAAGTAGTATCTCTCCTATATACTGTATGTCTTTTATAACTTTACGTCAATCTGATTACGCTTTTCGCCCCTATCCCACCAGGTCTATCAGATCTCTCCGTAATACAGTCCTCCAGTCTAAGTAACATCACAGCGAATCACAGCTGCGCGCCCGATCCTTCTTACAGTGAAGTGGCCAGAACTACACAGGCAATATGCAGAGGGCCCGACAGGGAGAGGGTAACAACGATCGATCTACACTTAAGAAATTGCGAAGGGCAAGTGGAAGAAGTGTCCGTGAGCAAGACTTGGGGACTGATGTGTTAGCTTTAAAATAGTTATGGGTAAAGACAGTGCTTGGCAACATGTTAAATGTTTGAATTGAGGCAAGACGAAGTTTATGGTTTTTGACAGGAACTTACTGAAGTTGATTGGAGTAGGTTGTCTGTGGACAAAGGAGCATCGGGAAAGTAGGATGCTTTTAAAAGTGTAATGGCAATAAATCAGGCGTGTATGTTCGAGTTAGGGTGAAGGACAAGGCAGGTGGGCAGCGGTAGAGTTGCTGCCTTGCAGCGAATGCAGCGCCGGGGACTCAGATTCGATCCTGACTACGGGCGCCGTCTGTACAGAGTTTGTACGTTCTCCCCGTGACCTGCGTGGGTTTTCTCCGAGATCTTCGGTTTCCTCCCACACTCCAAAGACGTGCAGGTTTGTAGGTTAATTGACTGGGTAAATGTAAAAATTGTCCCTAGTGGGTGAAGGATAGTGTTAATGTGTGGGGATCGCTGGGCGGCGCGGACTCGGTGGGCCGAAGGGCTTGTTTCCGCGTTGTATCTCTAAATCTAAAAATCTAAATCTGACAAGATAAATTGTGGCCCTCGTTATGAAAAGGAAGGGGATATGCGGCAGGTGTAAGCAGCTGGGACCAAGGGTATCCTTGGAGGGGGTTGGGAAACTGAAAGGCAAATGAGGAGGGCAAAACGGGGAAAGGAGATAACACTGGCAGAAAATATTAAAGTAAAATCTGAGAGTTTATGTACATCAACTAGAGATAGGGAGTAGGGCTCTCGGAGATCAGCTCTGGGTCCGTTGCTGTTTCTGGTTTAGATGGATGATTTGGATGACATTGCACAAGGCATGACTTGTAAGTTTGTGGGTGACACTCAAGTGGGTGGCATTTTAGACAAATATGGTTGTCAAAAATGACAGCGGGATCTTGATCAGCTGGGAAAGCGGGACGGGGAATGGTTAATGGAGTTTATTGCAGATAAATGCGAGGTGTTGTATTTGGGGAAGTTAATCCAAGGTCTGATCTCAAGGTGAATGGCAGAGCTCTGGGGAATTATGTGGAGCAGAGGGATCTAGAAGTGCAGGTATATGGAGAGAGGTCCGGTAGGCTAGGACTTTGTTCCTGGAACGCATGAAAATGGGGGGTGTTCTTATAGAGATGTATAAAGTCACGAGAGAAACAGATAAGGTCAAACCATAGTCTTTTACCCAGAGTTGGGGAATTAAGATCGAGAGGACATAAGTTTAAGATGAGAGGGGAAAGACTTAACAGGAAGCCGATCGTCAAACCTTTCAGGTGGTGGGTATATGGAACGAGCTGACCGAGGAGGTAATTAGGGCAGTTTATATAACAACACTAGACCAAGTGGACCCGTTGGGCCCAAACCTCTCCTGCATTGGTGCAGCACCCTCTCCTCCCCCTCTCCCCCTCCCCTCTGCCCCCTTACCCCCTCCCCACCTCCTCTCCCCCTCCCCATCCCCCTCCCCTCTTCCCCTTCCCTTCCCCTCTTCCCCCTCCCTTCCCCCTCCCCTCTCCCCCTCCCTTCCTCCCTTCCACCCCCACCACTCCCCCTCCCCTCCCCTCCCCCTTCTCCTTCCCCCAATCCATCCCCCTCAACCCTCCTTATCCCCCCTCTCCCCCCCCCCCTCCCTAGAATGTGAATACTAAAAATATAACACCGATTTCAATGAAACCTCTTCCATTAGCACCAAACGGACGACGGTGAGTAAGGTGGGCCTAAAGAGGGTGGGTGGGGGGGGGGGGGGGGGGGGGGGGGGGGTTAGGCTGGCGAGACTGTCTGTCGCTCGGATTGGGGGGAGAGTGCGGTTTATATTAACAGCATTACAGAACATTCGGTACATTCACTGGAACATGTCCTGCTGCTCAAAACTTCCACAAAACGCAATTAAATGTCGGCTCATGAACGTTACACGTGGCACTGCCGCGGGGTTTACTTCGGATACCATAACACCAACACGCACCGCCGAGGGAATTCAAAATTAACACCAAGTCGTCTCGGGATGGCGCACAGTTACCATCGATGGGCCCGGGAAATGGCGCACCAATAGCATTAGTGGCGGAGACGTGGCAGGAGCTCAATATGTCGGGGAATTGGTTTTTACAACTGAAGGACATTGAGTTGTGCAATGCCTCAGGGATCAGCACTGGGCCCGATGCTGTTTCTGGTTTAGATTATATAACAACATTGAAAAGGCATTTGGATAGGTACATGATAGGAAAGTAGGAAAGAGTGGGTCGGACATGTGTAGATGGGAGTGGAGTAGATGCGGCATCCTTGTTGGCGTAATAACTTGAGGCGGAGAGCATGTTTCCGTGCTGTATGGTCCTATGCCCATGGAGACCGTAACTGCACACAGAGTAGTCCGTGTGGTCTTCCATCCAATGATTAGTAAAGCTGTATCACGGAGGTTATGTGAACACGTGACACAATTGTCACGCCGTAGCTCAAACATTGAACATTTCGCGTCAGTTTGACAATGAAGTCTTTGAATGGAGCCCAAGCGCGCACTCCCGCTGCACCAGTTTGGCTTCGCAAGCTGGTCCATGTGTCAGGTGAGCGGCGCTGTTGAGCCGCTGCGGAAAGGTCAGACTGACGGCCGCCTCCTGCACCGGCCCCACCCACAGGATCGCCCACCCGCGCTCACCACAACTCAGCTCAGTATAAACCCAGCACCATCTCCCATTCGGGGTAGAAGTCTCTTTCTTCGCCTCTTTGACTGAATCGGCAGCAGCGCAGTGATGGGAAAGGCGATTCTATCATTCTATTCACCCATTCCCTCTCTCCAGAGATGCTGCCTGGCGGTGACCCACTGAGTTACAGTGGTCATACAGCACCCCTGAAAAACATGCCTAGGTGACGTTTCAGGTCGCGACATTGCTTCGAATTCAGGATTATACTACACTAGGATTGATTAGATACCTGAACGCGCTTTAGTTGAGCAGATACTAGATTAGAATGGAGTGATGCACACGGAAACTGGTATTTTTATATTAATCGCGCACCAGCCCTTTTCATTCTCCCCAATCTCCCATCCGCAAACGCGTGGACTCTTTACGCGGCGCTGTTTACCATTCACTGCAGTCCTTGCACTTTGGTATTTATTTATTTACGTACAGTATAATTTTACTGAATTCTTCGCAAATATAGATTTTCACTGTATCTATGTACATGTGACAATAAAATATAATTGAACCAACGACTTGTAAAGCTGCACCTTGATGTCGGGAGCATTCTGCTATTTCCACAGCCGTTCACTATTTCCAATCCACTGTCTTGATTCCTAAGCCTGGAACATTGTTGGTTAACGGGATTTTTTTTATATTTGGAGTATGGGATAACACAGCACAGGGACCGGCCCTTCGGCCCACGGTACCTGTACCGCCCGTGATGCCACTTTAAACTAATTACATTCACCTGCGCATGGACCCGATCCCTCATTTCCTGCCAGTTCGTGCGCCCGTCTAAAAGCCTCGTAATCGCCCCCCTTGTACCGGCTGCCACCCCCTCTCCTGGCACCACATGCCGGGCATGCGACACTCTGTCAAAGCAAGATTGCCTTAAACATCTCTTTTAATCTTTCTGCTACTCACCTTACGCTCTCGAGTATTTCATATATCCACACAAGTGTATCTGACTCTCTATCCGATCTCCGCCTCGTAATTTTATAAACGTTTATCAAGTTACTCCTCAGCCTCCAGAAACAGATTCAGCTTTGTTCAATCTCTCTTTTCAACTTTCAGAAGGAACTGCAGATGCTGGTTTAAACCGAAGATAGACACAAACAGCCGGAGTAACTCACCGGGCAGGCAGAATCTCCGGAGAGAAGGAATGGGCGACCTCTCGGGTCGAGAGACTTCTTCAGTTTGAAGATGGGTCTCGACCCGAAACGTAACCTATTCCTTTTCTCCAGAGATGCTGTGTGACCCGCTGAGTTACTCCAGTTTATTGTGTCTCTCTCCTCACAGCTAATACTCTAATCAGGGCAGCATCTGATCCCTTCCCTTGACAGGAACCATTCAAATATGGCCCCGTGTTATCCCTCTACTTGTGATGGCACGTTGAAGGAGCAGTTGACTTGTCCCCCAAGATCCCTCATGGGATCAGTGGTCATCAGTGCTCCTCGGGTTCCCGCCAGTCACTATATTTGTCCATTGAAAAACGCCCTGCAAATTCCCAGGAACATTAAATAATTCCTGCGACATTTGGTAGGTATTCACAAACAGCAGAAAAAAAACTCAACGGCGTTCACATTATCAGAATGATTTTTTAAATAGTTTGGACAAAAGATGGCTAAAATGTGCTTGCATAAATACATTTTAACACACTTGTACAAAACTCATTTCCTGCCCGAGCCGTGGAACAACCTCCAGGACCATTTTACCGCATCCGTCAATTGTTGTCTGAATTTGCTCTGGGTCAGAGCGTAAATGCAAGTGTTTGAACAGGAGCTCATGTACTTTAACATGGCTCCAACTTCCGTGGCGACGTAGGCTGGGTCCTTACGGTCACCGCGGAAACGATTGGCGTTTGTCAGCCCGGTGATTCCAAAGGTCACGCCCGCTGTCACCCACAACAGCACGAAACTGCCGGAGATGGCGAACACCAGAATGACAGACTTTCTTCTGCTCGCCTCTTCCTGGTCTGGTCGCTTGTCGCTCCTGTGACCCCGCAGCGCACGGCGAGCTCGACTGGCGGCTAAAATACGCCTGACTGTCACTGAGTTAAACACGAAAATCAACGCGAAAGGAAGAGCGCCCACACAGACGGCGTGAAACTTGAGAAAACCCGTGCCCGGGGACGAGGTAAAGAAAGACATCTTTACCCTGCAGCCCCACTGCACCCCGTCAATGATCTGCATGGGCTCGTATGCAAAGAAAAAAGGGATGTTTTTGGATACGATGAGAAGGGCGAGCGTCGTTACAACCACAGTCGCCGTTCTCCCGGTACAATACATGGTCTGTAACTCCTGAGAGCAGATCGCCACACACCTGTCCAACGTGAAGGAGATGGTGAACCAAACTGACAGGTCCAGGGTGACCGTGGACATGTATATGATGAACTTGCACAGGGGGGTGATGGTCAGGAAGGAATGTGGGTAGTGGTAGGTGAAAATATAACATACCACCACATTGAAGATCATGACGAGGAGATCAGCCGAAGCCATGCCCATCATGTAGAGACAGCTGCACTTGGCGAGGCCGCACTTCCCTCGGGAGAGAATCACGATTGTCACCAGGTTTGCTGTAACACAGGGAGACAGAAGAATGAAATAATCCTGTTTCTGCGGACACGGGTTATCTTAAAGCACCATGGATAGGTGACGTTTTGAGTCGGGGTCCTTCTTCAGACAGATAATGGTGAGTGTTGTCGGGGAAAGGTGGAAGAGAGGAGGGAGAGGACTAAGGCTGTCAAGTAATAGGTGGATACACGTGAGGGTGGGTGGGGCGGGGGGATATTCAGACCTTCACTGGACCTCAACTTCATTCACCCAGACCTGCAAAGGACCTGAAATTTAACAAATAGTTTGAAGGGTCCCGACCCGAAACATCACCTTTCCACGTTTCCCGAAGATGCTGCCTGACCCGCTGAGTTACTCCAGCACTTTGTAGGGGTTTTGTTTGTAAACCAGTATCTGCAGTTCATTGTTTGTGGACAGGTTATCTCATTGCTCTGGTCACGTATTGTAAAGCTGGAGTTTTGAATGGGACCGACTGCACCGATGGTCCAGTCAGGGACTGTGCGCATCTAAGGCCATCATGTGGGCAATGACTTGCCGTTAACGCACCCCAGCCTCTCCCATCGCTCGGCGCAGCGGCCACGGTTGGTGTAGAATCCGCGCACAGACACTCACCAGGAACACCGATAATCGCAAGAACCGGATAGTAAATATCTTTCACCAGAAGAACGGGAGCCCGCTCCATTTTCTGTCAGAAGGCAGCGGGTGAAATAGCGGATCAATTAACGACGGTCTTTTTGTACACAGACAAATCTCCTGGGAATCAATCAGTTCAATCACACACACTTGTGACATTCGTCGCAGATATTTCATAATCACCTTGTGTATTTTTATGACACATTGTGTTGAAAATAACCTGTTGCCAAACAACTGAGCGGGACAGGCAGCTTCTCTGGAGAGAAGGAGCGGGTGACGTTTCGGGCCAAGATCCTTCTTCAGATCTCTGACTTCTGAACAAGGGTCTCGACCTCAAACGTCACCATTCCTTCTCTCCAGAGAAGCTGCCGGACCCGCAGAGTTCCGTCCGTCCGTCCGTCCGTCCGTCCGTCGGTCCGTTTGTTTGTTTGTGCATTTTATGGCTTGGGGCTTGACACAGCCAAAACGGTGCACAAGATCGCGACAATGTTAAGCCCACCCTACTCACCATTCCCCCGTGCAGAGGGAGGGGGAGGGGGAGGGGGAGGGGAGGAAGAGGTGCTGCACCAATGCAGGAGAGGTGTGGACACAACGGGTCCACTTGGTCCCCTTTTCCGGGGTTACGTCCGTGCCCGGGTGGTGTTGGAGAGGGACTACGCGCTGTCCACGGGCACCCTGGGGGATTTCCGGGACCGCTGGGCACCGCGGGGGATTGGATGCATGCCGGATAGGGATTGTAATATAATGGTATAATAGTTTAATTTGTTAGTATTATATTCTGGTGGTGGGTTCTGTTTTGTTTTATTGTATTGTAAATATTGTTTTTAAATAATTGAATACATTTTTTGATAATATATATATTTTTTAATTTAAATGGCTCCACTTGGTCCAGTCCTGTATAAAAGTCAGCAATATTTGGAGAACATTGGCTGAGAAGCGACCTGAATTGTTTTCTATGGAACGTCCGAGATTGAATGGAGATCTAATGGTTGAAAACATTATGACATTATGAGAATCCTGGAGATGTGGTTGATAGAGTTTATTTACAAATTCCAAATTAATTACAAATTCAAAAGGCATTGTTTTAAGGTGAGGAGGGTGAAGCTTCAGAAAACATAACGGGGCAAGTTCTTGTTACACAGAGAATGGGGGGTGCCGCAAAAGTCCTGCCACAGGAGGTGTTGATGGAAGCAGACAATTTAGTAATGTTTAAGAGGCATTTAGCAGGTAAATGAAGAGGAAGGAAATGGAAGGCCTGCAATGCCTGAGCGGGTGATGGAGGGAAGGAGTCTCACATTGAAGAGGTTTCTGGACCAGCACACAATAGGCTAGTTGTTAAAATACTGTACACGGTATCCAGGGTAAGAGAGGCAATTGGAAGCAAAATTAGTTTGAAGGGAGGAGACATAGGGTGTTGGTAGAAGGGTTATTTTTCATGCTGGAGGTCTGTAAGGAATAGTGTGTCACAGGGGTCAGTGCTGAGTCTACTTTCATCTATATTAATGACTTGGAGGGGGTGGTGTGATTAATACCATTACGGCCAGCTTCTCGTCTTTCTTATCAAGCCCCAAAACTGCTGTTGACGTAGGATAGTTGGAGCGGTATTTTCTTGATGCAAACAATCAACAACAGAGATCTCCACGACGTTTCATTTGAAGTTGGGCGTTTATTTGAAGTTGCAATATAACATATTGGCATATCTCTTGTCATCGACTTGTTATTGATTAGTTTGGTAAAAATCTAATGTTCTGCCATATCCCACGTGACTTATACAAACTGCCAGATCTTATATCCAGCAGACATTTCTTGCTGATCATCTATCAGCAGGTTCTTTTAGCCGATTTTATATCAGCCGCTTCTTTGCGAGAACTGAAGAAAAATGTTGGCCCCACACAGCCCATATACGTAAGCATAGTATTAACTTTTTAGTGTCCAAAATAATACAGCAGGATACAAAATAATATAATATACTAAAATAACTAATAAACGCAAAATGGCTCCTACACACCGGCCCCCAATTGTTATAAGTGCATTACGCAACAATTACTAATAAACATTAAAAGGAGCCATAAAAATGTCATACATAATCAAAAAAGCATGCCCTATATTTTGGCATCTAATCTGCTATAGTGATTCTTCAATCTTCAAGATCACCAGTCTTTGTGTACTCAGGTATCAGTTTCCAATAGCAGACATATCTTCGTTATCTGTCTTTCCAAAATGTTGTTCTTAGTCTGAAGTCGAACTGTGGGCACAAAACCTTGGGCTTCTGGTACATTCTCCAATATTCTGCCCATTAGACAAAATCTTCAGTCTTCTTCTCTTCCAGCTTAAGAAGCGGTTTACTGTCAGTCCTCTTGATGCTTCACCTGCAGGATTTTCCTTTGTGTTAACATATCTCCATTGTGATACATCAGTAGCATCCCTTATGAATGAGATTCTGTTAGCTACAGATGTTTGAAGTCGTTTGGTTTTGTTGTTGATGTAGTTAAGCACCGTTATGCTATCGGCCCAGAAGATGGATTTGTCCAATTGAAGCTGTAATTCTTTTCTCAGCATTGTGTAAACTCTGGATTTTCCCCATTATGAAGTCGTGGTTGTATTGCTTGACCAGAAGCTCCTCTTGGCTTGCCACGGATATTCGATTGACAGCAGCGGCAGGGCATCCATTTCCATCCCTGCAGTCATGGTCTTTCCCTCAGGAGACCATGGATGACCCATTCCAGTAGGGTTTTCACAGCGTAAGGTCCATCTCCTTGACTATTGACCAGCTCCTGAGGTTCCAATACCTTTGAAGCGTTTGGCCCGATGAATCGGTCAATACCAGAGTCATTGCTTCAGGATCTTTTGTCTGGGAATGTTTGTCTGGAAATGTTTAACTGAAAAACATTGTTGGCCTTATGTGTAAACACACCTGGCAGTTGAATAAAATCATCTTTATCCAGACTATATACTTCCCAACCTGAGATAAGGTAACTAGTCACATGTTTCAGCTGATTCATGGTACCAATGAGAATTTCAATCCTTGGTCCTAAAACGTTTAACTTTCTCATCAAGTCCACAGAGCAGAAGGTAGGTGTACTTCCAGGATCCAGAAAGGCATATGTCTGTGTGGTGTATTATGATAAGAAACGATGAGTGAGACGGCTTAGCATACAACATATGGCCGCTTTACTTCAACACCACCAGAGAGCTAATACAGGTATCCCACAATGCTTTATACCCGGAACTACGGCAAGGCTCAGCTGCCAAAACACAAAAACTCAAATGGTAAATACACCACATTACCCCCTTTTTAAAATGAAGGTAATCATAAATAACTGAAATTAGCAAGTGCCTTATTACTGACAATAACCATTCTCAAAGTTACTACTATGCAAAGTTACTTGTTATCACTAGAGACCCTCTTGTAGTTTTAACATGTCTCAGTCCATCTGTGTGTTCATATTAATGAAAACAACTTAAACAACTAAACAGTCCTTCATGCCGAACATTTCCTTTTTTTTTTTTTAATGAAGCTTAAGGGACATAGCGGTCTGGAGGCTTCCTGACCCTTGATGATCGGCGTGGACTCAGCGGCGCAGCAGCTGCAGCTGTACTGTCCACAGTCCCTGGCTCGCTGCATGATGACATGTCCTCCGGCTGTGCGGGTTGGCTCGGTGCAGAAGTGTCAGTGGTTGAGTTTTCAGTGTCCTGATCCAGTCCATCTCCCAGGACTCTGAATCTCAGCTGATCTCCATGTCTCCTGTAGGTGATGTCGGTGTCTCCTCCTTGTACTTTGTAAAACACCGGTCCTGTTTGATCCACTATGACTCCAGGAATCCATTTGCGTCCTCCCCCAGCCGTATTGTATAAATACACTGGGTCAGCCACTGAGAAACACCTGTCTGCTGCACGGAGGTCATGGTGAAACTTCTGCTTGTACTGTTTTTTACGAACAGCGGCTGCTGTGTCCGGACGGATGAAATCCAGACGGGTGCGCACGTGTCTGTTCAGAAACAGGTCAGCGGTTGACTGACCAGTAGTGCAGTTTGGTGTGGTGCGATACTGCATCAAAAAGAGGGAGACCCTGTCCTCCACATCCATTGACACAAGCTGATGGTGTGTGTCAGCTTTTTCATTTCACCCTTGAATGACTGAACGTACCGTTCTGCCAGGCCATTCGAGGCAGGGTGACCAGGAGCACTTGTAGAATGAAGGATTCCATTCTGCTGCATGAAGTTTTTAAACTCCTCTGACGTGAACTGCGTTCCATTATCCGTGACAATGTGCTCCAGCAATCCATAAGCTGCGAACAGTCTTCTCAGTCGTGTGATAGTGGCTTGTGATGTGATGCTAGACATTTTAAACACCTCCAACCACTTGGAGTAAGCATCCACCACCAACATGAAAGTGTGTCCCAAAAATGGACCAGCAAGGTCTATGTGTAGTCTTTTCCAGCTCTGGCCAGGAAATTCCCATGGATGCAAAGGCACCTGACGAGGCATCCTCTGCTCCAATTGACATGACTCACATGCTCTGCAAACTTGCTCCACCTCTGCATCAACTTTAGGCCACCATACGTACTTGCGTGTTAGTGCTTTCATTTTCACAATTCCTGGATGGCCAGAATGCAGCTCCTTTAACACAGCTTTTCTCAATTTTTCAGGAATCACCACTCTGGTGCCGCACAGGACACATCCTCGCTCTACTGAAAGTTCACATCTACGCGTGTGGAAAGCTTTCAGAGTCTCATCCACTTCAGCAGGCCAGCCGTCCATGACAAATTTCAGCACCTTTGACAACATGTTGTCTGTGCGTGTTGCACGTGCCACTTGGTCTGCGTTCAGTGGAGCCTGCTCAAGATGTTCAGTTAACAGTGTGTATACGCTGTCAGTGACGGCTGTGGTCCCTGCGTCGTTTGTGTCAGGCAGCGGAACTCTTGAGAGGCCATCTGCATTACCATGTTTCTCTGAAGCACAGTACTCAATGTGATAATCATAGACAGAGAGAATCATTGCCCATCTTTGGATTCGAGCTGCAGCCATGGGCAGGCTTTTGTGTTCTCCAAACAATGTTAGCAGGGGTTTGTGATCAGTCACAAGTTTGAATTTCCTCCCCCACAGGTACTGGTGAAACTTCTTTACACCAAAAATGAGCGCCAGTCCCTCTTTCTCAATCTGAGAATATTTCTTCTCAGCAGGGGATAATGTGTGTGATGAGAAGGCGATGGGGCGCTCCTCCCCTGTAGGCATTTTGTGTTGTATGACAGCTCCAATGCCATACGCTGAGGAGTCACAGGCCAGAGTGAGAGGAAGCTTTTGGTCATAGTGCACCAGGATCTTGTCACTTGTGAGCAGCGATTTGCACTTGTCAAAAGCTTTCTGCTCTCGACTTTTCCACTCCCACGACTCCTGGTCTTTCAGCAACCTGTACAGGGAAGCAAGCACGGTGCTTTGGTTGGGCATGAACTGTCCATAATAATTCACTAGTCCCAAGAAAGCTCTCAGCTCTTTCACACAGGTGGGGGCTGGTGCATCCTTTATTGCTCTGACTTTCTCCGGTGACGGCTGGATGCCCTGGCTGTTTAACACATGACCCAAGTATTCGATTTGTTTCTTTCCAAACTCACACTTTGACTCCCTGACTCTCAGTCCGCTCTCCTGCAGTCTCTGTAGCACTTTATGCAGGTTTTGCAGATGCTCTTGTTCAGTTTTTCCTGTGATGAGGAGATCATCCAGATACACCACTACATCCAGATCTTTCATGAGGTTCTCCATGATTCTTTGGAAGATGGAGGGTGCTGCGCTCACACCAAAAGCCAGTCTGTTACAGACAAATAAGCCTCGGTGTGTGTTAATGGTCAACAGTTTTTTTGATTCATCCTCCAGAAGTACCTGCTGGTACGCTGAGGCGAGGTCGATCTTTGAAAACACTGTTCCTCCACTGAGGGTTGCCATCAGCTCCTCTATCCGTGGCAAGGGATAAGTCTCTGTGGTGGCAGCTTGGTTTACAGTGAGTTTGTAATCTCCACACAGACGAATGGTATGGTCCTTTTTTTCAACAGGAACAACAGGTGCTGCCCATTCACTATGTTTGACTGAAGTAATTATGTTGGCCTTTTCCAGTCGGTCCAATTCAGCCTCCACCCGTGCTTTCATGGCAAATGGCAGTGGGCGGCTTTTGCAAAACTTTGGGCGAGCCCCTGGTTCCACCAGAATTGTTGCTTTGACATCACGCAGAGTGCCAAGTTCATCTTTAAACACTTCAGAGTGTAACTCCAGTACATCCTGTATTGATGTCAGGTGAGGTATTTCTTTAATATGCTTAATGTCTTCCTGATGAGACTTGTCACTGGCATGTTTAATTTCTTTCCAGTTTAAGGTGATCTTTTTTAACCAGTTCCTTCCACACAAAGCTGGTCCTGCTCCCTTTACCACAATCATTGGTAGCTGCTCACTCTGACTCTCATAGCTGACAGTGGCTTCAAACTGTCCCAACACAGGAATAACCTCCCCTGTGTATGTCTTCAGTGTGACTTCAGCAAGCCCAAGTGGTTGCTTTAAAAAGGTGGTCTGAAACAGCTCCTCTGAGATAATGCTCACGGCAGCTCCGGTGTCAATTTCTAGTTTGACTTCTTTGCCATTAACCACAAAACATGCCCGGTATGCTTGTTTAGTTTTTGCCATTTACTAATGAAAACATGGGCAACACTATTTCTTCTGCCTCCACATACTTTGTGTTTTTATCAGTCTGTCGTTTATATCTGTTCTGTGTCGGTGCCGCCGCCACTTTTCCTCTGCATGCTCTTTTAATATGCCCAGTTTTACCACAGTTGTAAGACTTTGCGTCTTTAAAGCGACATACCTGTGGGCTGTGATTTTTGCCGTTACATCTGTGGCAGTTCCTCCCCGTTTGCTTAACCGTGTGCGCATCCACTTTATGCACTTGGTTCGGACGTACCTCGTGTCCCCGCAGCTGCTGCGTGTCTCTCTCCGCAGTCTCCATGCTGAAGGCGACTTCAAATGCCCGTGCAAAAGTCAGGTTGGACTCCGACAACAGCCGGCGCTGGCTTGCCTCGTTACAAATCCCACTGACAAAACGGTCACGAAGCGTCTCGTTCAACGTCGCTCCAAACTCACAGTTAACTGCACACTGTTTCAGCTCCGCAACGTAACTGGTCACAGACTCGTCCGCCCGCTGGTTGCATCGGTTAAAGCGGAATCTCTCCGCAATAAGCAACGGCTTGGGTTCAAAATGAGTCTTTAAAATGTTCACAATGTCGCCGTAGGACTTATCTTTTGGCTTCACCGGCTGCACCAGGTTCCTTAACAGACCATATGTAGATGCTCCCATCACACTTAACAGAGTAGCCACTTGCTTCTCCTCTGCAATGTCATTAGCGTCAAAAAACTGCTCTAAACGTTCCACATACGCCGACCAAGACTCCGTCTTCGGGGCGAACTCCCCTATGGAACCTATGATAGGCATTTTCTGCTTGTTTTATCCTCGTCGCCAACTTTAACTGTGGTGTATTATGATAAGAATCGACGAGTGAGACGGGTTAGCATACAACATATGGCCGCTTTACTTCAACACCACCAGAGAGCTAATACAGGTATCCCACAATGCTTTATACCCGGAACTACGGCAAGGCTCAGCTGCCAAAACACAAAAACTCAAATGGTAAATACACCACAGTCTGCAACACTGTACTCCCCTTGTGGCTCTTTACTTGTACTGTTACGATAGGGAAGATGGAGGCTTCATCACCGGCCCCGATATGGTCACACGTCTGAGATGGAAGAGCATCACTCGCACTTGGCTTTTCCTTCTGTTCTGGTTTCTTTTCCTTGTCCTTTTGTTCAATACAATGCATTTCAGGATGATCTTCTTGCACCTGTGCTTCTACAGGTTCTGTAGTCGTTGCCAAACTGCTTTTGGCTGTTTGCGCCTTTTCTCTTGCCTTAGCAAAGGTAGGGCCTTTGACAGTTCCTCTTTTTAATAAGAGTTCATCCCATCAGCAACTGCCGAGCAGTATCTAGATTTCCTACCCTTAAGTACATTGAGTCTTGTCTTGGCTGTTGCTATTTGCAGCATCTAGTTCCAATCGTTCCTTCCGCCTTCTCAGCTGTTCCTTCTGGTTCTCCCATTCAAGCTCCATTTCCAATTGTCTTCTCTTCTGTTCTTCTTCCTTGTTTTTCAATTGTTCACCCCGTTTCTTCTGTTTTTCCTCCTTTCTCTGTTCCTGTACCTCAATCTCATGCCTGTCTTCTGTGATGGCAGCTTGTTCTGCGAGAACGGCCAGGTCTGCCTTAGCCTTCATATGAGCAGAGTGTCCAAGATGCACGAGATGAAGAACGAGATTTTAAAGATCAATTTAGAGTTTGAGAGTTGCTTTTCGAGCTCATCTTCAGGCAGTAACTTCAAAACTGCTTCCTTGATTAATTGAATCAGGTTAGATTGTACTCCATTTACATTTTCACCTGATTCCATGTTCTCTTTCATAATTTCCATTAACTTGGTAGCTTGTTTATATCTTGAGTTTTTCTGTTTTTCTACTTCTTCAATCTCACGCTGGCTTTTCAGGGAGGCAATCCACTCCAAGACGTAAGAGAACTTTGAAGCTTCACTTATTGAAGATTTTTTTTTTCCCTTTGGGAATCCATTCTGATCGCGCCACCTGCTGGCCGAACATATAGATTTACGTACAAGCATACTTGTACATCAAAATATCCCTTTAAGACGTATTGACGCAAACTCATATCTTTGGAATTCAAAACAAGCTGATAACTTGCTTGTACAAGGTCATTTCTTTGTTCTCAGAATTTCTAAGCCAGTTTTCTTATACAACTTCTGAAAAACAGCTTTCCAATAAAGCTTACTGCAATAACTGGCTTTCGAAGCTTTCCTTTCTCTGAGGTCGATTAACGCAGACAAGAGACTGTTTTAGACTGTTTCTGGCTTCAAAGTTTAGCAACAAACAATCCTTCTAGTTCAATTGCGACACAACTTCAGTCTCTTTATGAGCTAATTAACCAAATCACTCGAGAGATGGATTTATATTTCAATCACCGAGGATAGCTTGTTCTATTCTGTGGTTGAGAAATTTTGGCAATAAATCCCTCCTGGTCAGTTAAGCCCTCACACTTCGTCTCTTGCGAAGGCAAGTTCTGACTCAACATTCCTGAAGAGTAAATTCCAGCTGAATCGTTCCAGCTTAGGTCATTCTTTACGATATTACGGCCAGCTTCTTGTCTTTCTTATCAAGCCTCAAAGCTGACGTTGACGTAGGATAGCTGGAACAATATTTTCTTGACGCAAACAATCAATAACAGAAATCTCCAGGATGTTTCATTTGAAGTTAGTCGTTTATTTGAAGTTGCAATATAACATATTGGCATATCTTGTCATCGACTTGTTATTGATTAGTTTGGTAAAAATCTAATGTCCTACCGTACCCTACGTGACTTATACAAACTGCCAGACTTATACAAAATGCAGACATTTCTTGCTGATCTTCTATCAGCAGGTTCTTTTAGCCAATTTTATATAAATTGTTCCTTCGCGTGAGCTGAAGAAAAACGTTGGAGCTGGCAGCTCGTTGGCCCCGCCCAGCCCATATACGTAAGCATAGTATTAACCTTTTAATGTCTAAAATAATACAGCAGGATACAAAATAGTATAATATACCAAAATAACTAATAAACGCAAAATGGCTGCTACAAATACGTTTGCAGATGAAAAATAATGTGGTGGTACAGTGGTCAATGAGGAAGGGTACCTATGATCACAACGGGATCATGATCAATTGAAGGCACAATGGAGGGTTCGATCCTGACTCAGGGTGTTGTTTACGTGGAATGTGTATGTTCTCTCTGTATCCGCGTGGGTTTTCTACGAGTGCTTTGGTTTTCTCCCACACTCCAAAGACGTGCAGGGTTGTAGATTAATTGGCTTTTGTAAATTGTAAATTGTCCCAAGTGTGCAAGATAGTGTTAGTGTACAAGGTAATCGATGGTCGGCGCGGACTCTGTGGGTCGAAGGGCCTGTTTCCACACTGTATCTCTTATCATCATCATCGACGGTCACTGGAATCGAGTATGACAGTCCTCATGTAAGAACGCCTGTGCATGACTTTGTTTAACATGGGGAGACTGGTCTCTAAAAGTCTAAAGTAAAGGCTATAGGAATTATGCCAATGGGCTGAGGAATGGGCAGAAGGATAATTCGGATAAAAACTCTCATGGGACATGATGTTGAGTACAGCATTTGGAATGACCTGTTACAATTGTATGAAACGTTTATGAGGTCACATTTGGAGCACTGTGTACAGTTCTAACCAATCCACTATAGGATGGATGCCATTAAACTGGAAAAGGGGAAAAAATACTTGCAAGAAAATTATCGAGTGTGTGGGGTTCGATTTATAAAGAGTGGTTAGGATTGGTTGAAACAATTTATGGGGAGTTTCTTTGTGCTGACACAACAGTTTCCTCCGATGGTATCCCTGCGTTATTTCAGGTGGGCGATATTTCCTCATTGCAGATGAGTAGTTGGTAACAATGTAAGTGATGTCACTGACACTCTTCGAAATGGCACCCATTGCAAGTTCGGCAGGAATATTGCACACTGAAGTGCAGTCAGTTACGCAAAGACAAGTTACTCAATTCTCCAATTCAAATTCCTTAATCGTTGTGTTTGAACCACTGATAATTTATTGTATATGTATTGTTGTTGTTCAGTTTCATGCTTCGGGAAAGCTGCAGTCAGTATATCATTGTTCCGGTTGATATGAGTATGGATGTTGGGAGTCATGTTGCAGTTATATAAGACGTTGGTGATGCAGTATTTTGAGTATTCTGTTCTGGGCACCACGGTATAGGAAAGATGTTGTCAAGCTGGAAAGGGTGCAGAGATGATTTACATGGATGTTGCCAGGTCTCGAGTGTCAGAACTAAAGAGAGGACTCTATTCATTGGATCGCAGGGGGATGAGAGCTGATCTTCCGGTGATGCAGCGGTAGAGTTGCTACCTTCCAGCGCCAGAGACGCAGGTTCGATCTTGACAATGGCTGCTGTCTGTACGGAGTTTGTATGTTCTCCCTGTGACCTGCGTGGGTTTTCTCTGAGATCTCCGGTTTCCTCCCACATTCCAAAGACGTACAGGTTTGTAGGCTAATTGGCTTGATAAAATTGTAAATTGTCCCCAGTGCGTGTAATAGTGTTAATGTGGGAGGATCGCTGGTCGGCATGGACTCGGTGGGACGAAGAGCCTGTGGGCTCGGTGGGACGAAGAGCCTGTGGGCTCGGTGGGACGAAGAGCCTGTGGGCTCGGTGGGACGAAGAGCCTGCGTGGGCTCGGTGGGACGAACATCCTGTGGGCTCGGTGGGACGAAGAGCCTGTGGGCTCGGTGGGACGAAGAGCCTGTGTGGGCTCAGTGGGACGAAGAGCCTGTGGGCTCGGTGGGACGAAGAGCCTGTTTCCATGCTCTATCTCTAAACTAAACTAAATTGGGACTTATGGAGGTGTACAAAATCATGAGAGGAACAGACCAGGGAGACGCATAGAGTCTCTTGCCCAGAGTAGGGGAATCGAAGGAGGTAGTTGAGGCAGTGACTATTGCAACGTTGAAAAGGACAGATTTAAAGGGATGTGAGCCAAACACAGGCAGGCAGGACCAATGTAGATGGGACATGTTGGTTGGTGTGAGCAAGTTGGGCCGCAGGGCCTGTTTCCATGCTGTATGACCCATATCCGGTGCACGTAACAAATAAGCACTAATGACTCCCACAACTATCTCGACTACACTTCTTCCCACCCTGCTCCCTGCAAACACTCTATCCCCTACTCCCAATTCCTCCGTCTATGCTGCATCTGTGCCTAAGATGAGGTGTTCCATACTAGGACTTCCAAGATGTACTCATTCTTTACGGAATAGGGGTTCCCCTCTCCCACCATGGATAAGGCACTCAATCGTGTCTCCTCGGTACCCCACAGCTCCGCACTTGCTCCCCCTCCCGCTAGTCCCCCTCCAGTCCTTACCAGTCCTTACCATCCACCACATCAGCTGTTGCATACAACACATAATCCTCCAAAATTTCCGCCACCTCCCACGGGATCCAACCACAAACCACATTTCCCCATCTCCACCACTTTCCGCCTTCCGCAGAAACCATTTCCTCCACAACTCCCAAATTATCTCATCCCTTCCCACCCAAACCACCCCCTCCCCAGGTACCATCCCCTGCAACCGCAGATACCTCCTACCTCGACTCTGTCCAGGGACCCTGACAGCCCTTTCAAGTTAGGCAGAGGTTCACTTGCACCTTCTCCAACCTTATCCGTTGTTCAAGATGTGGACTCTTATACATCGGTGAGACTAAAAGCAGACTGGGCGATCGTTTCGCGGAACATCTTCGCTCAGCCCCCATGAACCTACCTGATCTCCCGGTTGCTGGACACTAATTCTCCTTCCCATTCCCACACTGACCTTTCTGTCCTCGGTCTCCTCCATTGTCAGAGTGAGGCTAAATGCAAATTGGAGGAACAGCATCTCATATTTTGCTTGGGCAGCTTACAGCCCAGTGGTATGAATATTGATTTCTCTCACTTCAGGTAGCCCCTGCATTCCCTCTCTCTCTATCCCTCCCCCACCCAAGTCGCACCAGCTTCTCATTTTCACCCTACAAACAGCTTACAATGGCCTGTTTCCTTTACCATCGTTACTTTTTTGCGTATCTTTCATTCATTGTTCTTTATCTCTCCACATCACCGTCTATATCTCTTGTTTCCCTTATCCCTAATCAGTCTGATGGGTCTCGACCCGAAACCTCACCCATTCCTTCTCTCCAAAGATGCTGCTTGTCCCGCTGAGTTACTCCAGCTTTTTGTGTCAATCTTCAATTTAAACCATTATCTGCTGTTCCTTCTTACACAAGTACTAATGATCTCTTGATCTAATAAACAAATGCAGTTAATCTCTCTCATATTAACGTACCTTTATGTCTTTGAGTTTGATTCTGCAAATAAAAATAGGTATTTTTTTCTTTTCCTGGATGAGATGGAGCATGGACAATCACTGTTACTGTGGGTCATGGTCCCCTACTGACCATGGAGGCACCCTACTACCTCACCTCAGTGATCACCACGGCCATAGATGGGTAACCATTGACATGGGACTTTGATCGTTTCTCAAAGGACATGTATACTTATCCACACACTGCATTCAAATGTCAAACAGTTAATCACAGGATCAAATTATAATGTAAATGTCAATCTTGATAATTGATGTGGGGCTCCTGGACATTTGACAACATCAAAGTGCACATCGCCCTGTAGTGGTGTTCATTTAGTATCATCACATGTACCAAGAAAAGCTTTGTTTTGTGCTCTATTCAGACAGACTAGACCCCATGACAACATCAGGCTGTGGAAGAGAGAATGGAAACAAAGCGCAGAAAGGGGGATTACATCTACTGAGAAAGTGCAGATAGAAAGTGTAAGGTTCGCAAGATGTAGATTGGTGGATCGGGATATTATCCTTAGCATTTAAAAGGTTCATTTAAGATGTTGATATTAGCGGGCAAGAAGCTGTTCCTCAATCTGATAGTATGTGCTTTCAAGCTTTTGTACCTTCTGTACAATGGGAGAGGGGAGAACAGGAATCGACCAGGCTGTGAGTGCTCCTTCATTTTGGCTGTTTTCCGTAGGAGCTTGCGACATATAGCAGGAGTCGTGCAAGGGTTGGGGGGAATGGGTAGGGAACTGCCAGGTAAAGCGGCTGGACAGAGAATGAGCGGCACGGTGCGGATGCCATACGTAGGGATGGGACTCCCGTTTGCCGCGGTGAGTACAGGCCCTTTCTTACCCTTTCTTACAAGAAGCAGGGCGCGTGGTTGTTGAGGAGGGAGAGCATCTCATTGACCAGGGCGGACGGGTGCCGATCACCAAGGCTGTCCATGTGAAAGATCTTGGCCGCCCGTTCAAACTCACTGAGGCCGTGCTGCCAAAGCAGGAGCACCTTCAGACCAGCGTATTTGTTGTCAGCGGACGGAGCTTGGAGCTAGGGCTTGATGCTGCGTGCGGTAGCCTGATCGAGGGCCACGACCACGTAGAATTAGCGCGTGTCATCGACTGTTAGGCCACGGTGGTTGAACTGCGCCTCCGCCTGCTGAAACCAGATATCCAGTTCAGCCGTCCAAAACGTGGGGGGTTTAAGGGAAACGGCATTGAGCTCACCCTGGTCAGTGATCGGGTCCTGGTCAGTGATCAGGCCCTGGTCAGTGATCAGGCCCTGGTCAGTGATCGGGTCCATGTTCGCATCCATTATAAACAATAATGGAACATTGGGTCACCAATGTAGCGGTGTCGGGTGTGAAATGAAGCAAGACACCGGTTGGATTCAGGAAAGCTGTTTATTTACATCTGCTCAACTCCAAGCCACGAGGCAGACTAAGGGATGATCTCCGCCCCTCCCAGAAACCCTGTAGCTTAGGGCCACCCCCCCCCCCCCCCCGACCTGTCCATCTCATGCCGAGAGGTTCGCCCCAGGGAGTGGCCTAATCCCCCAGGGACTGCCACAACTCCTTCAATTTCCAGTGGGCCTCGATATGACACTGGAGGAGGCCCATGTCAGAAAGGTCAGGCTGGGAGTGGGAGGGGGAGTTTAAGTGCTCAGTCACCGGGAGATCAGGTTGGTTAAGGCGGACTGAGCGAAGGTGTTGAGTGAAACGATCGCCGAGCCTGCATTTGGTCTCGCCGATGTAGAGAAGTTGACATCTGGAACAGCGGATACAATAGATGGGGTTGGAGGAGGTGCAGGTGAACCTCTGCCTCACCTGGAAAGACTGTTTGGGTCCTCGGATGGGGTCGAGGGGGGAGGGAAAAGTGAAAAGTTCTACAGAATTGAACTGTCCGTCGGCTTTTTGATTCGGTTCATGGACTCCTCACTTGCTTGCCACTTCTGCGGCTGGGAGGAGTCCGCGGTTGCAGGGAAAAGTGCCTGGGGAGGGGGTGGTTTGGGTAGGAAGGGACGAGTAGACCAGGGAGTTACGGAGGGAATGGTCTCTGTGGAAAGCAAAAAGGGGAGGGGATGGGAAGATGTGGCCAGTAGTGGGGTCCCGCTGGAGGTGACGGAAATGTTGGAGGATAATTTGTTGTATACGCTGGCTGATGGGGTGGAAGGTGAGAACGAGGGGGATTCTGTCCTTGTTATGAATGGGGGGAGGGGGAGCAAGAGCGGAGCTACGGGATATAGAGGAGGTCCAAGTGAGAGCCTCATCTATAATGGAAGAGGGAAAGCCCCGTTTGCTAAAGAATGAGAACATCTCTGATGCCCTAGTGTGAAACACCTCATCCTAGACAGAGGAATTGGGAGTAGGGGATAGACGTTTTGCAGGAGCAGGGTGGGAGGAAGTGTAGTCCAGATAGCTGTGGCAATGGGTTTGTAATAGATGTTAGTCACTAGTCTGTCTCCTGTGATGGAGATGGTGAGATCCAGAAATGGTAGGGAGATGTCAGAGATGTCAATCTCCAATAAAGAATGTGCATATAGGTATCAAACCAGAGACACCCAGAATGGATGGAAGCCTGAAAGAGGGGCAGGCCATTGACCTGCATGGAGCCCTCAGCTGACTGCTGCCATGACCCACGACTGGCCAGCTTTCCCAGGCTTATCAGCAATTGACCAGGTGATCCCTGACTGACCCATCCTCCTCCACATCAGGTGCCCAAAGATCAGAAGAGTGGGGCTGAAGTGCAATCAGAAATTCAGGGGCAGCCCCTTTCAAACATTCAAAGGGGGGCCACAACCTCCCACATCCCATGTACATGTGGTACACGGACTCCTCCCGGCCGCAGAAGCGGCAAGCAAGTGAGGAGTCCATGAACCGAATCAAAAAGCCGAAGGACAGTTCAATTCTGTGGAACATTCTCCACCCCGGGTCCCCGATGTAAAGGGAGAGGACTCCCATGTGCAGAGACTGCCACCGGCCACCGGCGACCGTCTTGCCACCAGATGGCGAAACAGACCGCCACTGCACATCCGGACAGCAGACGAGGGCGACGAAGTGGGGAGTGTGTAAGAGTAGCCTGTGTATACACTGTTGCCCCACGTCACAGATGGATACACATAGATGAGGTTGGAGGAGGTGCCTCATTCTTTAGGAAACCCACGGCAACTCATCCATCCATTCGGGGCCCGTGAGGCGTGCCGTCAAAGCGGCCTAGAGATGGCAGAGGAACCACTCCACCAACCCATTAGACTGGGGATGATATGTCGTTGTGTGGTGAAGCTGTGTCCCCCAACAGGCGAGCCATTGCGGACCACAGCTCAGACATCAACTGGGCACCCCGGTCCGAGAAGATCTCCAGCGGTACCCCGAAACGGGCAATCCAGTGGGCCACGAGGGCACGACAGGGCAGAAGTGTCCTCTGGCCACCACGTAAAACGGTCCACCACCGTCAGAAGATGCGCGGCACCCCGGGATGGAGGCAGCGGCCCCACGATATGGTTAAGCAATATATGAAGCAAAATGGCCAAGTATGCAGATACAAGGAATGTGCCTTCGTGTTCCGCTCACAAATGACAACACAAACATACAGTTAACAATTAAGGATAAAGTATAAACACATCAAACCAAGAAGGATACGCCATTACGATCTGAACATGTGGGTGAAAATAAACCAGAGCAAAAGAGAGACTGCAGACTTTGGTTATTGAGTAGAACTATCACTCGTGGAAAAAAGCTGTTTTTATGTCTGGCTGTGGCTGCTTTGACAGTCCAGAGTCACCTTCTAGAGGGACGTGCTTCGAAGAGTCCACGTGAACATGGTCAAAGCGCCGGCGCGGCACTGCGAACTCCTGCACTGGCATCCGGAAGTGCCGCTGCACCTTCGATGTTTGGCAGGGAATGCATGCCCGGGCCCAACGACCGACTTGCTTCTGCAACCCATGCCACATGAAACGTGCAACCACCATCGCGACCGTCGCACAGGTAGACGGGTGGGCCAACCCATGAATGACGTTGAAAATCCGGCGATGCCAGGCAGCCGGGACAATGGGCCGTGGCTGCCCCGTGGAAACGTCGCACAGGACAGTAACGCTGGAGGGAGCCAACAGCACATCGTCCAGCACCAAACCAGGAACCGGTTTGGTAGGCTGGTATCTCCTCGTCCACCAGCTGCACCACAGCCAGGGCGGAATAATCTATGCCCGGGGCCACGTCGAGGACGGCCTCATTAGCTGGGCGGGACAGGGCGTCAACAACCAGGTTACATTTGCCTGCAATGTGGCGTATGTCGGTCGTGAATTCGGAGATTGCCGTGAGCTGGCGCTGCTGCCGAGCGGACCAGGAATCCGAAACCTTAGCGAATGCAAAGGTGAGGGGCTTATGGTCAGTGAAGGCAGTAAAGTCCCGGCCCTCCATGAAATAGTGGAGGTGTCGTACCGCCAAGGGCAAGGCGAGGAGCTCCCGGTCGAACGCGCTGTACTTCCCTTCCGCCGGGTTAAGCTGGCGACTGAATAAGCCGAAGCTGCCAGTGAGCGTCGAGCGACTGCTCCAGCACGTTGCTGATCGTGGAGTCCGAGGCATCCACCGTTAGGGCTGTAGGGGCGTCGACCAGCAGATGCACCAGCATCGTCACCCGAGCCAACGCTTCCTTCACCCCGTCAAAAGCAGCCACCGCATCATCGTCCCACTGCACGTCCCGACTTATATTAGTTAGCAACTGAAAGAGCGGCCACATTATCTTTGCTGCCGCCGGCACAAATCGGTGATAAAGTGTGACCATCCCCACAAACTCCTGAAGGCCCCGCACTGTGGAAGGCCACGGAAACTGGCGAATGGCCTCGACCCTGTCCGGAAGCGGAACAGCAGAGTGTTGCGTCACGCGGTGGCCCAGAAAGTCGATGGCACGGAGGCCGAACTGGCATTTGTTGGGGATGATGACAAGACCATGCTCGCTGAGGTGATGGCACAACAAACGGAGATGGGCCCAATGTTCTTGCCGAGAGCGACTAGCCACAAGGATATCGTCCATGTAAATGAAAAGGAAATCGAGTCCCCAACCCACGGTATCCATCAGGCGCTGGAAGGCCTGTGCAGCGTCTTAAGGTCAAAGGGTATACGCAGGAACTCAAACAACCCGAAGGGGTTGATTATAGCCGTGTTGGGCACGTCCTTTGGCCGCACGGGAATCTGGTGGTCGACCTAAATTGTCCTTCGAAAGGAACTTAGCGCTAGCCTGATGGGCAGAGAAGTCCTGGATGTGAGGAATGGGGTCGCAATCTGCTATGGTGGCATCGTTCAGCAGCTGGTAGTCATCACAAGGCCTCCAGCCCCCAGAGGCATCGGTACCATGTGCAGCGGGGAAGACCATGGGCTATCCGAGTGCCGGACAATTCCCACAGCCTCCATGTTGCGAAACTTTGCTTTGGCGATCAGGAGCTTGTCTGGAGGCAGCCCGCGGGCATGGAGCGGTGGTCCCCCACCATACGGGCTGAACAAGTGGAATTGCGGAGTCCGAATTTCAGGAAAGTCCCCCAAAATTTGGGCGTAAATGTTGTCCACTACAGAGGTTGCGGATTGGCGTGGCGGACACAGCAGGGCGCAAGGAGATCGCTTCCAATGTGGATGCGTGGATGAGGCGTTGCCCGATCACGTCAACTGAAAGTGATTGCGCCCGCAGGAAGCCGGCGCCCAGCACCGGCTGGGACACGTCTGCAACGGTGAAAGGCAGGTGAAGTGGCAAGAGCCAAAGATAAGCGGAATGTTGCGGACGTCGTACGTTCGTTTGGTGTTGCCATCCGCGGCATAACGAGGGCCCCTCTTCCCAGAACGAGTGTCCACCCCCAATGGGGGCAAAGCGCTGACTTCCGTCCGTGTCCACCAGAAATCGTTGTCCCGAGCGCCGGTCCCATGCATATAAGCGGTGTATCTGGCCGACCGCCGAGGTGATTACTGGCGGCCGGCCCCGGCATTTCCCAGAAACAAACAAGGCGAGCGGCATTGGCGGGCCGTGGAACCCCAGCGTTGGTGGTAGAGTTAGATAGAGCTCTAGGGACTAGTGGAATCAAGGGATATGGGGAGAAGGCAGGCACAGGTTACTGATTGTGGATGATCAGCCATGATCACAATGAATGGCAGTGATGGCTCGAAGGGCCAAATGGCCTCCTCCTGCACCTATTTTCTGTTTCTCTGTTTCTAGAAGCACCATTTCTTCTTCTTGTTCACACCAGCTTCTCCCGGAGCAAGGGACTCTGCTAAGCCCCCGGTGGGCGCGGCTCCAGGTCGCTGTGCCCTCAAAGGCGCTGTCAACTCATGACTGAGTGAACTTCCACCCTGCCGCCTGGCCAGTTACATCTCGTCTGCGCGTTGCGCTAGCTGCAAGGGGTCATCGAAACTCGCCGCTGAGAGGAGCAGGCAGATGTCGTCGGGCAACTGCTCCAGGAAGGCGTACTTAAAAAGCAGGCAGGGCCAGTGGCCGTACATGAGCGTGAGCATTTCCCTCATGAGGGCTGATGGCTTACGGTCGCCGAGGCCGCCCATGTGGAGGATCTGCGCCACTCGCTCCAGGCAGCTGAGCCCGAAAGTGTGGAGGAGCAGCGCCTTGAGGCCTTCGTATTTGTTGGCCGCTGGCGGCGCGCGCAAGTAAGGCACCAACCGACCGGCCGTCTCCTGGTCGAGCGCACTGATGTCATAGAAGTAGCAGGTGTCGTCGGCTGTAATCCTGCGGATGTGGAATTGAGCTTCTGCCTGCCGGAACCACACCTGGGGCTGAGAGATCCAGAAGACCGACAGCTCAAGTGCGACCGTGTTTTGTTGGGCCTGGTCGGTGGCAACAGGGGACCGAGCGCTGGTGTCGTCCATTATTGCGATCCAAAATATCTATTTCGGACCGTCGGGGTCACCAATGAAGCGGGACACGAGTGTCAAGCAAAGCCAATGAAGCGGGACACGTGTCAAGCCAAGTTTTCTTTATTCCTCAAGCACCAAACAGCTCCCCAAACCAGTTCAACTCCTCCTGGAATTACAAACTGCCACTCCTCCCCATTCCATGTTCTGTGACCTCACCCGTTGAGCCAAGGGTTCGCACCACGCGTGGCTCACCACCCGGGACCGCCACAGTGTAACCCCTGACCGATCGATATCTTACCTTCAAGACCCATATTGGGAAGACAAAGACGAAAGTGAGCGCACGCAACAATGTTGTTCGTAAGCTCACCAACACAAGTTGGGGTGCTAGCCCACAGACCCTACGTTCCACTGCCTTGGCCCTCTGCTATTCCGCTGCTGAGTATGCATGCCCAGTACGGGAAAGAGCCACCCATGCCAAGAAGCTGGACCCAGCCCTCAATGCTTCCTGCAGACGTGTCACAGGTTGTCTGAAGTACTGACAGCCTCTACCTCCTGGCAGGCATAGCCCTGCCAAACAGCAGAAGTGCAGGAGCCAGCATTAAGGAGCACCAGCGGCAGATAACAGATGAACCACATCCAATGTTTGGCCAGATACCATTTCTGAGCCGCCTAAAGTCGAGGAAAAGTTTTCTTAACTCAGTGACTCCTTTTGAGGCTGGTATTACAACAAGTGAAGCACGAGTCTCCTTATGGGATGATAGAATATCTACTTAACCTCCCTTAACTACCATGGGACTAATGGCAAGTGAGAAACTCCCTCCTGGTGCAGACGCAAGTTGGGCCAGATAGAAATGCCTCAATCGATTGAGAATTGGTGTTGGCAGAGCCAGGGTGTCTCTAAACAAGTGGAGATATTACTCCAATTATGTCACCTGCGAATGTGGTATTGAACCACAAACAATGGAACACCTGCTGAAATCTGTGTGTAAAAAACTTGCCCCACACATCTCTATTAAACATCCCCCTCTCTTGCCATAGCTATGGCCTCTAATGTATGGATTTCCACCCTGGGGAAAAAGGATCTGACTATCTACCCTATCTATGCCATATTACAAAAAAGGTTCTGGGGCTCATAGAATATAAGACATAGAACAGTACAGCACAGGTACGTACAGGCCCTTCAGTCAGGCATGTCCAGTCCGAGCATGATGCCAAGCCAAACCAATCTCTGTTGACCGCACATGATCAACATCCCTCTATTCCTCAGTTTCACATTTCAGATCAGAACAGCACAAGAGAAAACGTCCAACAGCAGTGGTGAGTCTCTCGAACAGGTCAGATTATTCAGTCACAGTGTTGTCAAGTCATCAGTCATTCTTGTCACAGTGTACACTGGGAAGCACTGCAATGAGAACGCAAAGTACTGCACTTGAATCACAACACTAATAGGAATTTATAGCATGCGTGTTTATAACATTCAAACTTATAGCATTTGTACTACATCGGTATTTTATATTTTGACAAAAAATTATCAGTACACTGGGTTATACTTTTGGTGTGGACCCATCTGTCACTGGGTAACACAAAAGTACAGTCAAGGACCAAACTGGACCTTCTATTGTAAAATGGAGGCTGGCCAGGTGACTGGTGTTATGATGGAAGAGCATTTTGGAGATAGTGAACACAGCTCCATAAGTTTTAAGATTGTTTTGAATAGGGGTAGGTCTGGTTATTAAGGTAAGGTACTTCATTGGGGCAAGGCAGATTACAATATCATTAGGCAGGAGCTAAGGAGGGCAGATTGGGATCAGTTGTTATTGGGCAAGCCCACAGAGGACATGTGAGAGTCCTTTGAAAGCCATCTGATCAAAGTGCAGGATCAGCCTGTTCCAGTAAGGAGGAGGGGTAGAACTGCAAGGCATGGGAACTGTGGATGACCAAGGAGATTGTAAACATGTCAGGTTTAAAAAGGTGGCACCAGACGGGACTTGAGGAAGACAAAGCGAGCAGGAAAGAACTCAAAGCAGGTGACTAGAAGGGCCAAAAGGGGCCACAAAATGTCATTGGCCAGTCGGATTAAGGAAAATATTATTTATATGTATGCTTAAAACAAGAGGGTGACCAAGGGGAAGATATGAAACTAGAGATATGGAAGGGCACAAAGAGCATGTAAGGTGTGAAAAAGACAGATCAAAGCTGAAGCTGATCAAGGATATGTACAATGGTTCATTGTTGGCTGAGGGCAAGGTGACAATGGATCACACAAACAGTAAAATTAATCATGAGGACAGTGAAACAAGTGGAGAACTCAGGTGGTGGAGGGTCGGAGAGAGAGAAGACGAGGATTACTTGAAGTTGGAGGAATCAATATTCAAACTCTGGCCCCACCCTTTACACAACTTGCCCCGCTGAAACAAGAGTACAAAATGGTTAGAAAGCAAAAGACCAGAAACATGGATGGAAGCTTTTCCTCGACAGCCCAATGTGCTACCACATGGCTGTATGTTCCAGCTGACCCTGATAAAATTAACAAATGGTCCAAAGAACTCCAAAGAAGGGATTAAAACATGGGTACAGCTTAGTCCGCTGAAGCGTATGCAGAACGCGTCCGAAGATGTGACGGAGTCTGAAGAATGGTTTCATCTGTTCTGGTACCGATCTTGGCAATTTTGACACCGGTAACTACGGGCCTTTGATATCCACCTTTGCACTGGTCATAAGCCTCACCTATCGAAGGTGGAGGTTACCTTCCCTAACTGGGACAGTATTAACACCACCTTCTATGGCAATGAATTCCACAGATTCATCACCCTCAACTAAAGAAATTCCTGCTCATCTTTCTGAAGGTATGTCCTTTTATTCTGAGGCTATGGCCTCTGGTCCTGGACTCTCCTACGAATGGAAACATCCATATTGATGATATTCTTCTTGCTTCAGTGACCAAGGGGCAGCATGAATGGGAACACCACTAACTCCTTGATTACCTCTACTCTTGGGGCCACAAAGCCCGTTTAGCTAAAGAGCAAATTGTACAGGAAGAAGTTGTTTACAAGGGACGGAAAATCTCCCAGGGAAAAAGAGACTTTACCCAGGATCGGACTGCTACCACCTGAGAGGCCAAACAGCCCACTACTATCCAGGAATTTAGATCCTTTCTAGGATGCAACTTTAATCGGCAATGGATTGATGCATACACTCAATTGGCACAGCCTCTAAATGACCTCTGCAAAGGAAATCGAGCATTTGGGGAAAATACTTCTCTTGCTGAGGGACCACAGGACCCTTAAGGCTCTGATGAATTGTCATGGTTTTCGACATTTCTGCTGACCTCCTTAATAATTGTTAAATGACGGGCACCAGGCCAGCAAATCCTGCTTTCCATCTCTTTTCTTCTTCAATTTTTCCAAGATGGGTTACTGCGGGAAAATGGTTACTAGGTAAAAGGCCAACTGGTTGAATGGTGGAACACGCTTGTAGGCCTTTATTCATCTTTATTTTCTAGGTTCCCATTAACTACATAGCACACCCTTAAGAACAATGGGTAACTTAGCTAGTCTTTTCTTTGGTTGTGCACATGATCACTTGCAAATGCATGCATGTTATAGTGTGTATGTGTGTTCTATGCATGGCCACGTTTGAATACAATACCCCGCACTTTCATGGCCATGAATGTGTGCACATGTCCTTGTGAAGCTCTGTGTCAATGTGGACAACAGCTGAGAGTGATTGCCCAAGCTGCCGACCACGGTCACATTCCCCACTGACCCACATGTTTAAGAGGCGAGACTGCATCCACAATGGTGGACAAAGTAACCAGGGACAAGAGTGAGACAGAGACACATGGACTGGTTTTATTGCAACATTCAAGATACTGTACAGTGCTATAAATACATGTAATACTGAATTATTTACACCAGAAATCCCAATCCTATAACAGCAAGCATCAAACACAAAGAATACCATCCCTGCTGGCCAAACTAGATCAGAATATCTAACATAAAACACACACGACAAAAAGGAGATTGAAGAGCTGTAAGTTCCATCTTCACATCAAGCTGAAAACCCTGACCTTCGACACACTGCCTGCAGTCAGTGCTTATAACATATACTGCCTGCTTCACCTCCCATCTCATGTAGTAAGTAGATGAGGATAGCTCAACAGGATGAGGATAGCTCAACAGTGCATTCGGAAGGGACTACAAGTCAGAGCCAACTGCAAAGGTAAACAAAATGTGTAGGAATGAACTGCAGATGCTGGTTTACACCGAAGATAGACACAATGATGGAGCAACTCAGCAGGACAGGCAGCATGTCTGGATAGAAGGAATGGGTGAGGTTTCAGGTCGTGAACCCTTCTTCAGACTGAGAGTCAGGGGAGAGGGAGACAAGAGATAAGGAAAGGTAGGTGTGAAAATAAGACATCAAAGGGGATGAAATCAAAGAAAATGAATAGATCATTGTTAGCTAGGAGGTGACAATAAAGCATACAGAGATCAAATTTAATCAGGGGCAGAGTCAGACTGGTCGGAAAACTAGGAAGGAGGAGGGATGGAGAGAGAAGGAAAGCAAGAGTTACTTGAAGTTAGAGAAATCAATACATACCACTGGGGTGTAAGAGGGGGGAACGTTCTCTCGGGATCTACATTGTTCATTTTGGAATAAATGACTACTCATTCTGTGTATGGGGAGGAGACCCGTCTCTCTCTCTCTCTCTCTCTCTCTCTCTGTATGGGGAGAACCCGTCCTCTCTCTGAGGCCTTTGATAAGGTGCCACGTGAGGCTGCAAAACAAGATAGGGCCCCATGAGATTAGAGGCAAGGTACTAGCATTGATGGAAGATTGGCTGAGTGGCAGAAGGCAAGGAGTGAGAATAAAGAGGGCCTTTTCTGCATGACTGCCGGTGACCTGTGGTGTTTCGCAGGAGTTGGTTGGACCCGCCACTTTTCACATCATATTTTAATGGATCTGGATGAAGGAATTGATGGCTTTGTGGCCAAGTTTGCGGCTGCAGGACTAAGATAAGTTGGGAGAGTGGGCAAAGAATTAGCAAATGGAATACAGCCTAGCAAAGTGTAGGGTCATATACTTTGGTAGCAGGAATAAAGGCATACACTACTTTCCAAATGTGGAGCGGATTCAGAAATCTGAGGTGCTAAGGAACG
The DNA here is from genome assembly GCF_053455715.1 of Rhinoraja longicauda. Taxonomy (NCBI): domain Eukaryota; kingdom Metazoa; phylum Chordata; class Chondrichthyes; order Rajiformes; family Arhynchobatidae; genus Rhinoraja; species Rhinoraja longicauda. The sequence goes on from NC_135970.1 coordinate 4,393,146, forward strand.
AGAGTACTGGTGCAGGATTGCCTAAAGGTTGATTTACAGGTCGAGTCGGCGGCAAGGATGGTAAATGCTGTGCTCGTATTCATTTCAAGGGGACTAGAATATAAAAGCAAGGTGTAATGCTGAGGCTTTGTCAGGTGCCACATTTGGATGTATTGTGAACAGTTTTGGACCCCATCTCTGAGGAAGGATGTGCTGGACTTGACAAGGGTTCAGAGGGGGTTTATGAGAATGATCCCAGGGATGATTGGGCTTGCAAATGAAGAGCGTTGGAAGGCTCTGGGCCTGCACTCACTGGAGTTTAGAAGGATGAGGGAGGATCTCATTGCAACTTACCAGACAATGAAAGGCCTAATGGAGTGGATATGGAAAGGATGTTTCCAGTACACAGGCTCACAATAAATGGATGTACCTTCAGACTGGAGGCCAAGTCATTGGGTATCTTTAAAGCAGAGATTGATAGATTCTTGATTAGTAAGGATGTCAAAGGTTATGGGGAGAAGGCAGGAGAATGGGGTTGAAAGTGAAAATTAGGTCAGCTGTAATTGAATGGTAGCGTAGACTCGATGGGCTGAATGGCCTAATTCTGATCCTATGTCTTATGGTCACTCTCTGGTTATGGAGAGGTTTCCCCCCTCACCCATTGTATGGGAATGATTCTGTGCACAGTGGGAGTATGTTCTGGCAGTGTGCTTGAAGTGCGTTCTTCCTCAGCACTTCTCTACTGGGACAGGATTATCTCTCCAGCTAAACGCAACCTGAAAGAGGAGCTGAAAATGCCAGAAACGCTCAGCTAGACACACATCCTTGGAGAAAAATAGATTCACCTTCATTCACACTGGGTACAGGGTTCTTCACTGTCTGGTAATGGAGATGGGGTTATTCTTCCCTCACTCTGTGTTGGATGAGAATCACGCCTTGGGAGGTGGGGACATAGTGCATTATTCCTCACCAGAACACAGAGGTAATTATCCTTCTTACCCCGGGGAACAGGGCTAATTATTCATCATACTCAATACCAGGAGGAGTATTCCTCTTTCACTGGTTCCACGAGGGCCCCTCCTTTCATTCTGGGTACTGACTAGAGTACTTGTCATTGGGCACGAGGGAGGTGGGAGTGGGGCTGGGGGAGGGGGGAAGGACAGAGGCTTTGCTTAAATTTATAGATAGATTACTCTCAAGTACTCAAGATTCCAGCACCTGCAATTCCTTGTGTCTACTGTTGCTAAATGAGAGAGGATTACTCCTCTGTTACTCTGCACACAGAGAAGGGACCCTTGTGTTACTGTGAATGGAGAGGAAATAATTCTTCTGGGTGGATCATTTTGTCTGGAGATGTTTATGCCTCTCACTGTGCACAGAACGTCGATGACTCTTACCCTAGCCTCTGAGTTGATATTGAGAACTTTGCACTGAAACACTTCCACCAGTTAGACGGGGGACCTACAGTTGTTACAGATCTCCCTGATCCTGCATTCGAGGATGAATAGTAGGGGTTGAGATTTGGAAAGAAGTTAGTCTGAAATCAGATAAGGGTAGCTCGGGGTACTGGGTAGTGTGACCCTTTCAGATGGTACCCAAGAGGCAGCATATGGAAGTGCCCAGTTGATATGGGTAATGCTGCAATTGTCTGGCTAGGATTGGAATGGTGGCGGGGTGGTGGAGAAGGCAGCCCATGTCTGATGTCAGTGCTGGGAGTACTCCAACCTCTCCCAGTCACCTACAGGCAGTTGCATTTTGGTCAAACATCTCTCAATCCCAACGATCACAAAGGGATCAATGAGCACCTGAATAGTAGTCAGTCACTTTCACCGTACAGACTAAGTAGGAGGCCGCAGAGCAACAGTGCATGTTGTACAGTCTGGAGAACTCTATGCACTGTGCAAATCACCTGCCTATAAACAAGATTGCATCTCACATGTGATCGGCACAGAGCCCTGCCATGGCGCATGCAGGAAAAGAGCAACGAAAACCACTGGAACCAGAGGAGTGGAATTGACGGCCCACGTAGCTCTGTTAGTCATCATGAATTGTATGTAGCAGACTTCTGTCAGTCTGAGCAATGGGATTACTGGAACATTCTTCAAACTGACTGTAGGCAGCCCTGGGAGGATCCCTCCTGAGGGGAGTCCGCGGTGAATCCAAACCGAGATTGCTCCACAGCTGGCAAATCCAGGGTGCAATTTTTTTTTGAACAGACGCCTCTACAGCGAATTGAATGATGGGATGATGTTGCAATTAATTAGCAGGGTCTAAATGAGCAACTCTCATCCAGGATTCCTTTCAGTGCGGTCCTCAGAAGTAATCAGTGGATGAATCTGCAAATATCTGAGTAAATCCTAAATGTGCAAGTGAAGTATAAATCCAGTGTAGCAGTACCAACTGGAGGACATGGAGTGGATTCTGCACAGAACTAGTTCTCTGCGGGTAAATATCCGGTAATTTCAGTAAACAAAATTTCCTCAATGGGTGTACAGGGAATGAATCCAGTGTAGGAGCGACATTCAATAGGTAAGTTATCTGAATTCAGCATAGGAGTGCTTCTCAATAGGTAGATTTGCAGCGAATTCAATGCAGGAGTGGGCTTCGATGGGTAGGCTTGCAGTGAATCCTGTGAAGGAGTGGTCGTCGGGCAGATTTATCTTGAATCCAGTGTAGGAGTGGTCCTTGATGGGTAGGTTTGCAGTGAATCCAGTGTAGGAGTGGTCTTCATCAGGTAGGTTTGCCATGAATTCAGGGTACGAATGGCCTTCAATGCGTAGGTTTATGTGAATCCAGTATAGGAGTGGTCCTCGATGGGAAGATTTACAGTGAATCCAATATAGGAGTGGTCCTCGATGGGCAGGTTTGCAGTGAATCCAGTGAAAGTTATAAAACCAGTGTAGAACTAATATTGAAGATTTTGCCCATAGTTCATTGTTACAATGCAAAAGCTGGCATGTAATTACATTTAGCTCAAGTGCTTAAATGTTCTAAACTGGGCAAGCTGTAGGCAAATGGGGTTGGATTGGGGAGGGCGAGTACAAGTTAAGCAGCAGTTATTGCCATGAACTCAACTGTATTTGAGCTGCAGGAGTGCTGACCTGGATGTTGAGCGATGGGCAGTGGCTGGGATTGCTTGACAAGCTGATGTCTTACCGTGCTGGGGTTATCTTGTTCTTGCTCTCCATCTCTTTCCCTCTGGCTGCAGCCATATAGGAGAACAGACACAGTACAGAGTAACAGATCTCATGGGCCTGCAACAAAACAAGAGCCACCACAAGTCAATCTGCTGTTGCTAACAAGCAGGCAGGCAGAACAGAAACAGAATTTGAAAAACTAATAATAGGCCACATTGAAATCAAAATCTCACTGACTCCAACCACTAAAACCTTCAGTGACAAAGCAATGTGTTGGAAGGATTGGCATTTCCACATATACTGTTGCTGCGCCAGGGGAAGAGAAATGGCTGGGGACAGTGTGACCGCTGAAGGGTTAATCGGAATCTATTGGGAAAGAAGGTGCAAAGGGACACAGCACCAGTGACCATGAAAGGGCAAACTAAATGAAGGTATTTTGCCTGCAATCTGGTTGGTGTGCATTTGTTTAGGCACATTTTTTAACCTATGCTTGTGCAATCTTTTGCTTTTAGGGTGAGGAGAAAGTGCAGGCTATTTTGGAAGTGATCAAACGCATGGTGATACAGACTGCAGTTGAACTGTGGGAGGGCAGACTATACTTTCAGATTTCAATCTGACAACTTTGAGTGAATTTAAACCAACTTGTTTATGGTGCTTTATTAGTTATTAAGGGAATCAAAGGTTTATTGTTTAATGTAGGAATATGGTGCTCAGGTAGACAGTCAGCCGTAATGTTGTCGAGTGGCGGAGCTAATGAAGGACCTGCTTCCTGCTTTCTTTTACGTTCCTTTCTCTTCCTTGTACTCATCCAGCTCCCCTTTAAACACCAGCTGTTAAGTCTCAGTTTCCGTGTGGCAGTCATATTTGAAACAGAATCACTCTCAAGGATATTTCTCACTAATTTTGTTGATTTATTGTATATGTATGGCTTCTAGTTTTAGTTTCCCCACTGATGGAAGTATTAATCCTACATCTGCCCAATTAAACTCAGGATTTCCATTTATTCTATTTTTTGAGAAAACCTCAGCCCACACAGTATATCCCAACTGTCATTTGTGTGTGCAAATCACTAAACCCGTCTGTTCATCTGAACAATTCACACTTTCATGGTACAAGCAATAAGTGGTTTCCAAAATCTTTACGATGAGCTTGGAGAAAGACACGAAGACCGAGGAACTTGGGACAGTAAATGGAAGAAAAGAGCCAGAGAGTGATGGTGCTGGTACATAGTTCCTTGAAGGTGACGTCACAGGTAGATAGGATGGTCAAAAAGGCTTTTGGCACATTGGCCTTCAGCAGTCACAGTATTGAGTATAGAAGTTGGGAGGTCATGTTGCAGTTATACAAGACGTTGGTGAGGCCGCATTTGGAGTATTGCGTTCACTTCTGGGCACCATGTTATAGGAAAGATGTTGTCAAGATGGAAAGGGTACAGAGAAGATTTACGAGGATGTTGCCAGGACTCAAGTGTCTGAGCTATAGAGGTTGAGCAGGATGGGACTCTATTCCTTGCAGGAGGACGGTGGGTGATCTTATAGAAGTGTACAAAATTATGAGAGGAATAGATCATGTGGAAGCACATAGTCTCTTGCCCAGAGTAGGGGAATCGAGAACCAGAGGGCATAGGTTTAAGCAGGAGGGGGAAAGGATTTAATAGGAATCAAAGGGGCCACTTTTTCACAGAAAGGCTCGTCGGTGTATGAAACGTGCTGTCAGAGGAGATAGTTGAGGCAGGGACTAGTGTAATGTTTAAGAAACAATTAAGACAGGCACATGGATAGGACAAGTTTAGAGGATTATAGGCCAATTGCAGGCACATAGACAATAGACAATAGGTGCAGGAGGAGACCATTCGGCCCTTCGAGCCAGCAATGCCATTCAATGTGATCATGTGAATACCCCTTGACTCCGTTATCCTTAAGAGCTCTATCCAGCTCTCTCTTGAATGCATTCAGAGAATTGGCCTCCACAGCCTTCTGAGGCAGAGAATTCCACAGATTCACAACTCTCTGACTGAAAAAGTTTTTCCTCATCTCAGTTCTAAATGGCCTACCCCTTATTCTTATACTGTGGCCCCTTGTTCTGGACTCCCCCAACATTGGGAACATGTTTCCTGCCTCTAACGTGTCCAACTCCTTAATAATCTTATACGTTTCGATAAGATCTCCTCTCATCCTTCTAAATTCCAGTGTATACAAGCCTAGTCGCTCCAGTCTTTCAACATATGACAGTCCCGCCATTCCGGGAATTAACCAAGTAAACCTACGCTGCACGCCCTCAATAGCAAGAATATCCTTCCTCAAATTTGGAGACCAAAACTGCACACAGTACTCCAGGTGCGGTCTGACTAGGGCCCTGTACAACTGCAGAAGGACCTCTTTGCTCCTATACTCAACTCCTCTGGTTATGAAGGCCAACATGGGACTAGTTTAGATGAGACTTGTTGGCCAGTGTGGGCAAGTTGGGTTTAAGAGCCTGTTTCCACGCTGTATGACTGCGTGGAAAAGCCTGGGAATTACAGGCCATTGAGCTTAACTTCTGTGGTCAGAAAGGGACTAGAAATTATTCTGAGATAAGATACACATGCATTTAGATGGACAAGGGGTGATTAGGGATAGTTAGCACGGTGTTGTAAGTGAGAGGTCATGTCTCACGAATCTCATCTCGTTTGTCGAATACGAGACCAAAATGGTTGATGAGGGCAGCTGTAGATGTTGGATATATGGATTTCAGCAAAGCAATCGACAAGGTTCCGCATGATAGGCAGATCACATGGGATCCAAGGAGAGCTAGCTTGATAGAAAATTGGCTTCATGGAAGGAAGCAGAGGGTAATGGTGGAAGGTTGCTTTTCAGACCGGAGTCCTGTGACTATTGGTGTGCCTCAGGGTTCAATGATGTTTGTTATCTCCATCAATAATAATAATAATAATGCATTTTATTTATATAGTGCTTTTCATATACTCAAAGACGCTTTACAGAGATTTAGAGAACATAGGGAAATGAATAAATAGATAAATAAGTAAATAAGTAAACGAACAGAGAAAGGAGACTGAAGGTGAGGTGACCTTCAGTGGTTGAAGGCAGTACTGAACAGGTGAGACTTCAGCGATGTTTTGAATGTGGTGAGTGTGGAGGAGTCTCTAACGGTTTGGGGTAGTGAGTTCCATAGGGTGGGAGCAGCGATGGAGAAAGCCCTGTCCCCCCAGGATCTGAGTTTGGTCCGGATGTGGGGGGATAGGAGACTGGCAGCAGCAGAGCGGAGGGTGCAGGTGGGAGTGTGCCTGTGGAGGAGGTCGGTCAGGTAGGATGGGGCCAGGTTATGGAGGGCTTTGTAGGTTATGAGGAGGATTTTGTACTGGATTCTCTGGGGGATGGGGAGCCAGTGGAGTTTGTAAAGGACGGGGGTGATATGGTCACGGATCAGGGTGTGGGTGAGTAGACGGGCAGCGGAGTTTTGAATGTATTGAAGTTTACTGATGATTTTTGAGGGTGCGCCATAGAGGAGGCTGTTGCAGTAGTCCAGACGGGAGGTGGTGAAGGCGTGGATGAGGGTTTCTGCAGCTGTGGAGGAGAGGGATGGACGGAGACGGGCAATGTTTTTGAGGTGGAAGAAGGCTGTCTTTGTGATGTGTTTGATGTGTTTATCGAAGGAGAGGGTTTGATCAAAGATGATTCCAAGATTCCGGATGTGAGGGGAGGTGGATACTGGGAGACCATCAATGTTGAGGATGAAGTTTTGGGTGGATTTGGTGAGCGTTTTTGGACCAATGATGATGATTTCAGATTTGTTGCAATTGAGTTTGAGGAAATTTGATTGAAGCCAAGATTTTATTTCAGTGATGCAGTTTGTCAGTGAAGAGTGTGTGGTGGGGGAGATTGACTTGGTGGAGATGAGGAGCTGGATATCATCGGCGAAGCAGTGGAAGTTGAGACCATGACGGCGGATTAATTGACCAAGGGGGAACAGGTAGAGGATGAAGAGGAGGGGGCCAATGACTGAGCCTTGGGGGACACCTTGGGGGAGGGGAGCGGTGGGGGATTTACAGTTGTTAATGGAGATGAACTGGTGTCTGTCAGAGAGGTAAGATTTGAACCAGGATAGGGCTGTGCCGGTGATGTTAAGGGAGGTTTCAAGTCGGGTGAGGAGAATGGAGTGATTTATGGTGTCAAAGGCGGCGCTGAGGTCAAGTAGGATGAGGATGTTGAGGTTGCCAGCGTCGGAGGAGAGGAGAATGTCGTTTGTGATTTTGAGGAGCGCAGTTTCAGTACAGTGGTTGGAGCGGAATCCGGATTGGAAAGTTTCAATGATTTGGATAAGAACATACCAGGCTAATTAGCAAGTTTGCAGTGGGTGCAAACCCACATTAAAGTGGGTGGCATTGTAGATAGTGAAGATGGTCATCAAAAATTTGCAGCTGGATCTTGATCGGTTGGGCAAGTAAGCTGAGGAATGATTGATGGAATTTAATACAGAGAAATGTGAGGTATTGTATTTTGGGAAGTCTAACAAGGGCATGACCTACACAGTGAATGATAGGGCTCTGGAAAGTGTTGCAGAACAGGGGGGTCTAGGAGTGCAGGTACCTAGTTCATTGAAAGTTTCATTACAGGTAGTTAGGGTGGTCATAAAGGCTTTTGGCACATTGGGCTTCATCAGTCAGAGTATTGAGTATAGAAGTTGGGAGATCATGTTACAATTATACAAGACATTGGTGAGACCACATTTAGAGTATTATGTTCAGTTTTGGTAAACATGTAGTAGGAAAGATGTCAAGCTGGAAAGGGTGCAGATAAGATTTACGAGGATGTTGCCAGGACTCGAGCATCAGAGCTATATGGAGAGATTGAGCAGGCTAGGACTCTATTCATTGGAACGCAGGAGGATGAGGATGATCTTAGAGAGGCATACAAAAACATGTGAGGAATAGATCAGGTAAATGCACAGTGTTTTGTTCAGAGTAGGGGAATCGAGAACCAGAAGACATAGGGTTAAGGTGAGGGATGAAAAATTTAATAGGAAACTGAAACGGAACTATTTTACACAAAGGGTGGTTGGTGTATGGAACGAGCTTCCGGAGGAAGTAGTTGAGGCAGTTACTAACACAATGTTTAAGAAACATTTGCACACGTGCATGGATAGGATAGCTTTTGAGGGATATGGGCCAAATGCAGGCAGGTGGGACTAATGTAGATGATGCATGTTGGTCGGCATGGGCAGGCTGGGCTGAAGGGCCTGTTTCAATGCTGATGAGACTCTATGAAGTCTCATCTATATATAATCTGGCATCGATCCCCTGTAAAATAACATCCCAATAATTGGTAAGCCGAATCGCAATCTTGAACCTCAACCCTGTTTCTAGTTCTATAGTCAGCATGCTATAGTCTACTGTCTATGTCATGCATCTATCATTTAGTACTTTATAAGATTTGCTGTTGAATAGTATCAATTATGATACCATTTTTTTTGTTATGTTGTACAATTCAACAGGCAGGACTTCCCTTTTGTGATTCATGCTGGCTGTATTTCACCATACTTTCCACTCTTAAACTTCTGAGTGAAAAGGGCAAGATCCCAATTAATAGGCAGGGCGAAGTGGGACAACTTCCTTTGTGCACTCCTGAAATCCATTGAATGTTTAATGGGAATGAGAAGGGTAGAATCATCACATGATCAGTAACACCAGATAAATAGCTTACTCACCATTGGGGTCTTGTACTTGTGAGTCACCACTTCGTTAGTTTGTGGAACTAAAACCAGACGAGCAAAAGACAAAACAGAGAGTTTAACCGAGGAACAAAGCATGCAATGCAATGCAAATGGAAACTGTGTGCACAGACAGGCACATCGTATTTCACACATGTACAGATACACATGCACACTGCATCCACAGTCTGCTGCATGTGAACACACTTTTGTCTGATACAAGCACGTAAACAAGGACAGAATGTAGAAACATGCACATATCCCACTCCCTACAAACACTGCATACCAGCATTCATGAAAGACTGTGATACACAGCAGATGGTAACACTGTAGCTATTTTACAGTTTGTAATCCAGAGAACTGAAAGTAGATCTGTACAAACCATGACAGCAATTGAAGAATTTATAACCATTTAAACAAATCAATTATTAAAAAATCCAGCGATAGTGCCTGTAAGTCTCCCAAAAGCCTATTTAGCTCACTCGTGCCTCAGCAAACTCTGGTAACCTGCAAATAAAAACTCAAAATGTTGGAAATGCTCAGTGGGACGGACAGCCTCTACAGAGAGAGAAATTGAATCAAAGTTTCAGGTCAACGACTCTTCGTCGGAACTGAAAATGTGAGACAACAATGCATTTTATGTTCCAGGGTATAAGGGGCAGATATGGTATGTGAGCAGAGAGAATAAAAGGGTGGATACAACACTGTCCTGATTGTTCCACTAAAGTGGAATGTAAGCTTGAGGATCAACACCTCATTTTCTATCTGACATCGTCATTCTGGGCACAATATTGAACTAAGTAGGGGCAACACAGTGGCACAGCTGTAGAGTTGCTGTCTACAGCACCAGTGACCTGGGTTCGATCCTGAATATAGGTGCTGTTCGAATGGAGTTTCCACATTCTCCGTGACTGCATGGGTTTTCCTCGGATGCTCCAGTTTCCTCCCACATTCCAAATACGTGCAGGCAGGTAGGTTAACTAACTTCTGTAAATTGTCCCTGGTGTTAAATTGTCCTCAGAGTAGGATGGAACTAGTGTATGGGTGATTGCTGGTTGACGTGGACTTGGTGGGCTGAAAGGTGTTTCCAAGCAGTATCTCGAAAACTAAACAATTTTACTTGTGTCAGAAGTAAAGTCGCTCATGCATCACCCTCTCTTTATGGACCTCCAGATGAAACAACTGATTAACAGGCATTCATCACTCTGAGATTGCATCTAAAGCATCCATATCATCTGGATCACCCTGGTCTTCACCCTACCACAGTTTGGTGTTCTCCACCAATCCCTTGCTCTGAGGCTTAAAGCACACTATTTTTGCACTTTTCGTGTTCTGGTGAAGGGTTACCGACTTGAAAGATTTAACTCTTGTTTCTCTCTCCACAGATGTTGGCTGATTTTTCAAGTATCTCCAACAATTTCTGTTATGAAATGCAGGAGTTCCTCAGAGCAATATCCCAGAGTAGTATTCAGCTGTTTCATCAATGACTGATGAAATACATGTGATACAAGTCACTAGTGTGTTCACCGATAAACCCACGATGTTTGATTCTATTGACAACGCCTCACAATATGAAAGAGACCACACTTGGGAAGCCCTCAACAACATTCAAGTGTGGTCTGGTAAATTAGTGAATCATCTCCATATCACAAAAACGTCAGTAAGAAAGTCTGGCAAGAATGGAATTCCACTAACAATATTCATCACGTGTGCAAATTACCAGTATACCCATCAAATAAATACCACTGGGCAAAGGCTAATTTTCCAAAATCCCAAAGCTATTCCATCATCCAAAAGGTAAAGAGTGGATTGGTATATTCTCCACTTGCCATGGCAGTCAATTTTTATCTAGAATGAAGCAGTACACGAGTGACCCCACATCCACCATTCTAAAGATTTACTCCCTTCACACCAGGGCACCATGGCTCTAGTGTGCAATATCTACAGTGTGCATTGCAGCAATTCACCAAGGCTTCATTATCACCTGGTCAAAGTCAAGAAGGACAGACATACTCCCACTCCATTTTCACCACTATGGCTATGTGTTCTGACAAATGCTGGGTGCAGTGCTCAGAGCCATATGCACTGGAATAGGTTATCTTGTCAGTTCCAGATTTGTTGTGATGCCAACATCTACAGTACATGATAGTAATAGAAACATAGAAAATAGGTGCAGGAGGAGGCCATTCGGCCCTTTGAGCCAGCACCGCCATTAATTGTGATCATGGCTGATCATCCACAATCAGTAACCAGTGCCCAACTTCTCCCCATATCCCTTGATTCCATTAGCCCCCAGAGCTCTATCTAACTCTCTTAAATCCAATCAGGCTAAGTACTTTAACATTTGCTACCAACTGTGTTCACATCCTACAAAAACATTTAAAAAATGAAAGAAACCAAAATAAAATACACATACTTGCACATCAAGACCAAAATATTGCACACATGCACATGGATAGATGCACATAGTCTGGTTTGCCCAAAATGAGACTCTAGACTGAAGCTGTGGAACCAGACTCGATAAAGGGGAACAGATATGTGTGGTTACAGCTATGTTTCAACCTGTCCCGCCCGGGCTGAGAGACGGGAGCAATGTCCTGCTAAAAGGAAAAGTCAAAAGTGGACAATAACTCTGCAGCTACAAATACAAATTAGAGCAGTTAGTGCGAGTACATCAGTGCAAGAATAAAATGTTACAAGAAGTTGCAGGGAGGAAGGGTGTAAGGTCATGGAGGGGCAAGGAAAGGGTGAGGCCGCGCTGCTGGAGGGAAAGAGAATTGGAAGGAGATAGGTTGTGGGGTCCGGATGGAGACAGTGGGACTTAGGGAGGAATCAAGGTTGCGGGTATCAGAGACAGCGGGAGAATGAGGTCATGGGTGCAAGTGGCGGTGGAAGGGAGAGAGGTTGTGGATGTAGGAGGGAGTGAATAATTAAGTAACTGGAAGGATCAAAAGAGTGGACAATGAAAGGAGGTATAGTGTGAGGAAGAGGGAGAGCAAGGAAAACAGAGAAAAGTGGGAGCACTCACGAGTGCCACAGGAGGGAGGGAGGGAAGCACAGAAGGGAGGGACTGTGCGAGAAAGCGGATGCCGGAGGTTAGGAGGGGGAGAGGGAGCAAGGCCGCAGGCCAGGCATCAGACGGAGTGAGCATGGTAGCAGGCGGCGAAGGGAGTGAGCAGACAGCAGAGGGGTGGAACAGCGCAGAGGATGGGGGCACCAGGGGAGGGAGGAACGTCGTTGGCGACAGAGGGAAGGGAGCGGAGGTTACTGGCGTTAGAGGAGGGGAGGGAGCTGGTGCCGAAGGGAGGGAGGGATGGAGGGAGCAGTGACGGACACCTGTAGGATGGAGGAAGCGAGATTGGGGGGGTGGGCGGCAGAGGTAGGGCGGGAGTGAGGTCAGGCATCCCAGCATGAGGGAAGGAGCGAGGTTGTGGGCACCAGAGGAAAGGAGGAAGCAAGGTCATGGGCACAAGAGTGAGGGAGGGAGCTGGTCACTGGTGCCAGAAGTAGGGAGGAAGTGAGTTTGCAGGAACCAGAGTGAAGGTGGAAGTGTGTTTACAGATGCCAGGAGGAGTGAGGGAGGGAGTGGGCGCCATTGGTGGGGATGAAGAATGTTTGTGGGCACCAGAAAGAGGAATAGAATGAGGTTGTGGATGCCAGTGGGGGGAAGGAGCGAGGAGGGCGGCACGGTAGCGCAGCGGTAGAGTTGCTGCTTTACAGCGAATGCAGCGCCGGAGACTCAGGTTCGATCCTGACTACGGGTGCTGCACTGTAAGGAGTTTGTACGTTCTCCCCGTGACCTGCGTGGGTTTTCTCCGAGATCTTCGGTTTCCTCCCACACTCCAAAGACGTACAGGTATGTAGGTTAATTGGCTGGGTAAATGTAAAAAATTGTCCCTAGTGGGTGTAGGATAGTGTTAATGTGCGGGGATCACTGGGCGGCATGGACTTGGAGGGCCGAAAAGGCCTGTTTCCGGCTGTATATATATGATATGATGATATGATACAGGTGCCAGAGGCAGGTTGGTGGGATCATGTGAGCGAAGTCGTGGAACAAAAGCCGCGGGGGAAAGTTCAAGGGTGTCAAAAGGAAGGAGAGAGCGAGGTCACGGGGTCCAGATGGAGGGAGTGAGAGACCGAGCACCAGAGTCTTTGCAAACTGTAGTCAGTCTGTGAGTAGGTGTGAATTGCTGCTTGGGGAGGAGTGGGTGGGGGGAGGGCATCCCAGGATTATGTTTCTGTTTCTCGAATCTGCAGTAAAACTTGTTCAGGTCGTTGGTCAGCAGATGATTGTCCAAGTTTTCCTCTTGGAGTTGGTGATTTCTTGACAGCCCTTCCAAACTGAAGAGGAGTCATTAGCTGAGAACTTGCTCCTCAGCTTCTCAGAGTACCTTTCCTTGGCAGTTCTGATTCCTCTTCTCAGCTTGTACTTGGCCTGCCTGTAGAGGTCTGTATCCCCGCTCCTGTAGGCCTCATCTTTTGACTGGCGGAGCTGTCTGAGTTCTGCTGTGAACCAGGGCTTGTTGTTGTTGAACCAGATCCGGGTCTTCGTGGGAATGCAACTGTCCTCGCAAAAGCTGACATAGGATGTCGCAGTGTCTGTGTACTCATCGAGGCTTGTGGTTGCTTCCCTGAACACATTCCAATCAGTGCAGTCAAAGCAGGACTGTAGTTTTTCAATGCCCTCGCTCGTCCACCTTTTTGTTGTTCTGACCACAGGTTTAGCAGATTTTAGTTTCTGCCTGTAGGTAAGGTGAACTAAACAATGATCGGAGAGACCCAGAGCCGCCCGAGGAACAGAGCGATATGCATTCTTGATTGAAGTGTAGCAGTGATCAAGTGATCTCTCCCCTCTGGTGGGGCAGGTAACATGAAGTCTATACTTTGGGAGCTCACCACTGAGGTTGCCCATGGAGTCCGGGAAGTCACTCTCTACCCTCAATACTTGGTCAGCGAGTTGCGTTTGCTCCTCAAGTACGCAAGTTTGGGGGGGGGGGATGTAAACTCCAGCGAGAATAAAAGAGGTAAATTCCCTCGGAGAATTTGAGGTGGAATGTAAGGATTTACTCTATTTTCTTTGTGCAGCAATTAGGACAGAAAATTGAAAGCATAGTCGATTCTTTCACGATGGAGGGACAGGATGGGAAAGAGTGTTCGCCACTCACAATGCCATTCGTGAGAGGTCGGGGAATTTCAACTGAGCTCGGAATTTGGTCCGGATTATAGGGGTTGGGCCATCAGCTGCCGGAAAATCGTTGTTGAACCTGTATATAAAACTACAAGAGACAGCGAAAGAGTAGACACAGACATTTTTCTCACAATGGAAATGTCAAATGCATGTGTCAAATGTCAAATGCCTTGCTTCAAGTTTAAAGGAGATGTCTGGGGCATGTTCTTTTCCCCCATAGAGTGGTGTGTGCCTGGAACAAGTTGCCCGGCACACACATGGAAGCAGATATGAATGTTGCGTTTCAGAGTCTTTTAGATATGACAGAGAGGGCAGGCAGAGATTAACCTGGCATCATGTTAGGCATAGACCTTGTGGGCCAAAGGTCCTATTCCTGTGCTGTACTGTACTGTTCCACATGAGGGGCATTAAACTCAAAATGGAATATTCCATTCCGCCTCTTGTGGAAAAGGAGTCTGCAAGAGGTAGAACTCCATCATCAAGTGGTTCCCACTTGCCAACAACATGCATCCCTTAACAACAGAGTCGTGAGGATCAAGGTGCATTGTGGGCTCATCCCATTTGGACCATATCCCTTTCAACCCTTTTTATCCATTTGGATGTCCAAATATCTCTTTAAACTTGTATTTGTATCCACTTCTATATCTTCCACAGGCAGCTCATTCCACTTACCTTTGAGTGCAAAAGTTGCCCAAGGTTCCTCTTAAATCTCTCCCCTTTTACCTTAAGCCTTCGCCTCTAGTTTTAAAATCCTCTACTCGGGGGGGAAGAAAGACTGTTGAGTGTTCACTTTATCCATGTGCTTCATGCTTTTAGACACAAAATGCTAGAGCAACTCAGCGGGACAGGCAGCATCTCTGGAGAGAAGGAATGGGTGACTTTTCGGGTCGAGACCCTTCTTGTCTGAAGAAGGGTCTCGACCCGATACGTCACCCATTCCTTTTCTCCAGCAATGCTGCCTGTCCCGCTGAGTTACTCCAGCATTTTGTGTCTAACTTCAGTTTAAACCTGCAGTTCTTTGCTGCATTCCTTCATGATTTTGTACACTTCAATAAGGTCACCCCGCCGCCTCCTACACTCCAAAGAAAAAAATCCCGGCATATCCAACCGCTCCCTCTTATTCAAGCCCACATGCCCAGGTAACATCCCGGTGAATCTCTTCTGCACAATGGCAACACTCATCACCATGACCATACCACTTGTCACTGGAATAAAACAAAACATGCTGAAGACAGAAGACCTGTAGAAGAGAAAGGACTGAGGTATACAGTGAGCAGACAGACTGAAGAGTGAAATGGGACGTTTATTTGTTATGAAAGGTTAGTGCAAACAATATGCCAGTCTCTACGAGCTGGGAAAAAACTACATTCCTCTCGTTTTTAATTCTGAACTTGTTGGAATACTCAAATTTTTCCATTTTGTACATTCCTCCTTATGAACTCACGAAAATTTGGACCAGAGATGCTATTTGGGAGGATCCATGTCATTGCATAATATTGATCTTGGAGTCTGCTGCTATTATTGGGACTGAAACATAAAAACCATCAAATTAATCCTACCCAAAGCAGTTGCCAGTCAAACGGTACACCCACTCACCACATGCTGATCTCACTGAGAACTCTCCAAACATCCGAGAGGCTCTGAACCTAAACTTCCCACAGCATGCGTGTAAAGTCCATCTCTTATGGCTGCGGACTGCACGTCTCTCCATGCTTGCTCCCACCCTTCTGAAGGAGTGTCTCTGCCACTTTCATGTTTGAGTGATGATTGTACCTGGCATGGAGCCAATATTAAACATTTAATTACCAAATTCTTCCAGGACAAAGACTCCTCTGACTGTATTGCACTTTTTAATGTGACTCAGTTCAATGAAAACCTGAAAATAAACAAAAAGGAAAGGCCATTAGCCAAGATGCTAACCAAAATCCAGGAAAAAATGTATATATATATTAATATTATATATATAATATATATTATATATATATAAATTAAAATGTTTAATGTCACAGCAGATCTAGCAGAGCATGTGATAAATAAAAAATACAAATCCCACAATCTGCTGCCACAAAGCAAAACTAAAAGTATGAGAAATTATCGCTAAGAAGCAAAGACAGCAGTAGACTGGTACCTTCCACTCCTTGCAGGAGGAGAAAGCATGGAAGAGAAATGGTTGGAATTAATATTGGGCACATCTAGGAAACACTCACCCACGCACTGCACTCTCCTACTCTCGTTCATGCCGTGACAAGCACAGGGAGACAGTAATACCAAGTGTTGATTGCCAATATACTAACCGCTCCCATGTTACATTTATATATAGTCCTGTCCATTTGGCATCAGCTGTGTGAATATGCATTCATATCCCATCAAAAGGAAAACATATACAACCCTGCCAAAAGGTTACGTTTAACCTAACAGTACAGGTACAAATGTAGAAAGACACGACACATTTTGCCACCGCGTGGCGCCAGCAATGGCTGTATCGCCAATAGTCTGTCTGTCCCTTCCTTCTTTGTTGTTTTAATAGTATGTGTTAAATATATGTTTTAGAGTTCTTTAGCTTGTTTTATGTTGGGGGGTGGAGCTGGGAGAAACTTTTTAAATCTCTTACCTCGACGGAGATGCAAATTTTTTCCCGTATCGTATCTCTGTCCGCACTGCGGCATAACATTAAGGAATTGGCGGCTTCTAGCTGGAGATCGATTTCGGAGCTCCAACCGTGGGAGCCTGCGGGACTTAACATCATGGAGCTCGCGGTCCCTGGTTTGAGACCGACTTCGGGAGCTCCAAGCCGCAGGAGTTTCGATCGCCCCGACGTGGGGGCTTCGATTGCCCCAACGAGGGGGCTTTGATCACCTCGACGCGGGGGCTTCGATCGCCTCGACGCGGGGGCTTCGATCGCCTCGAGGCGAGGGCTTCATTTGTCCCGACACAGGGGGCTTCAACCGCTGGCTGCGGGAGCTTCGATGGATGGTTCGACTGCCCCGACCGCCGGAGAATAAAGAGGGAAGAGGATTGGACTTTATTGCCTTCCATCACAGTGAGGAATGTGTTGAATCCGCTGTGGTGGATGTTTATGTTAACTTTTATGTAGTTGTGTGTCTTGGTGCTTTTTACAAAATATGGCTGTATGGTAATTCGAATATCACAGTACCTTAATTGGTACACGTGACAATAAAAGACCTTTAAAACCTTTGAAACATCACATCTGCCTCTCCATGTTAAGCGATATCCAAGTGTGTCATAAGCCCTTTAAACTGTGCTGCTTTCTCTTTATTGATCATCTATCCAATTTCCCCATACCTTGTAACATCGCTCCACATCTAATCACCCACCCCTGCTAACTTTATACATGCATCCAGGAGCTAATCGAAGGGCAAGCAGCACAATGCACATAAATCACCTGGTCCAGTTGGGATGCATCCGTACTTGGCAAGGGAAGTGAGAGGGGAAAGTAGCAGAGAACCTGGTCACAATCTTCCAGGCAGCTATAGCTTCAAGAGTAGTACCTGGGGACTGGAAAACTGCAAAGTTTACACCCTGGCTCAGAAATGGGTGCAGGATTAAACCATGTAGATTATTTAGAAAAAATAAGAATTCACAGCCACTGGATATATGGACTGCTTCGATGTCCCAGTATGGAAGTTAAAGGCAAATTGTGCCCAATAATTGACGCATTTTGTGATGAAATTAACACAAAGAGTCAATAAGGGAAATGCAGCTGAAGTGGTACATATAGATTTGCAGAAGTCATTTGAAAAGAGCCATGTCATCAAGATTGAAGGCCGTGAAACAAATGGGGCGCAAACAGCATAGGTAGAAAATGGGGCAATGTAACAGGAATCTGCATGATTGTTTTCAAGGTAGGTGGGAAGTGTATACTGGAGTTTCCCCAGGGATCAGTACTTTCCTTCATATATATTGATGAGTTGGACTTTGGAGTAGAGGGCACAACATTTAAATCTTGCAAATGACTAAAAGACGCAGTGAACTGTGACATCAAACTTCACAGATACAAACAGCCTTTGTGGAATGGATGGATAGGTGGGAGATGGAATTTGATGCTAAGAAATACAAGTGGTTGGAAGTTTGGTGTGAAGAATAAAAAGCTATATAAACAAGAGAGCACAAGAACAGAGAGATCTTGGGCAACATGCCCACAGTTTGTTTAAAGTGCAAAACAGGTTGAGACAACAGCAAACAGGATCCTAGGCTTGGTAAATAAAACCATAAGAATACACAAGTAATGAAGCTATGATGAACTGTCATAAAACACAGGCCCAGCCACATCTGATGTATCGCCTCCATTTCTAGACACCACAATTCAGGAAAGACGTGGAGGCTTCAGAGAAGTTGTAAAAAAGATTTACAATTATAGATTCAGAGTTGTGTAGCATAGAGACAGGCCCTTCAGCCTACTGCGTCTAAGCCGGCCATCATCCCTATTTACACTGATCCCACTTGCCTGCAATAATTTCAGATTCCTCTATGCCTTGCCCATTCAAGTACCTGTAAAAATGGTGCATAAATGATGTTACTATTCCTGCCTCCACCACCTCCTCTGGCAGCTCATTCAAGATAGTAACCACTCACTATGTGAAAATTACCCCTTAGATTCCGTTCAGATCATCTTTTGGACATTCTCATCATGGGAAACATGTACTATCGATCTACCCTCTTGAAGCCTCCCATAATTTAAGATACTTCAACTATGTCATCTCTCAACCTCCTTTGCTCCAGAGAAAATAGACCTGGTCTATCCAACGATAGACACAAAATGCTGAAGTAACTCAGCAGGTCAGGCAGCATCTCTGGAGAAAACGGATAGGTGACGTTTCGTGTGGGGACCCTTCTTCAGACTGATTATAGTAGGGAGAGTGGGGGTGGGGGGGGGGGGAACTGGAAGCAAAGAAAAAAACAGGACAAATCAGGGCTGGCAACAGATGACCTCAGGCAGTGAGGTTCCCTGATAGGCTACCTCTTGACTTGAGACAGGTGTGAACCCAAGGGATATACAGTTGCAAACTGTGGAACTAGTTAACTGCCTTTTCGTGGAGGAAGGAGGGAAGGAAGGGAGAAGAGAGGGGAGGGGGGGAGGGAGGTGTTTACAGAAGTTATCTAAAATTAGAGAATTCAACACTCGTACCGCTGGGTTGTAAGGTACCCAAGCAAAACACGAGGTGCTGTTCCTCCAATTTGCATGCAGCCTCACTCTGGCAATTGTGGCGGCCCAGGACAGAAAGGTCAGTATGGGAATGGGAAGGGGCGGTAAAGTGGCTTGCAATCGGGAGACCCAATAGGCCTTGGCGGAACAAGCTCACGTGTTCAGCAAAACTGTCTCTGAGTCTACGTCTGGTCTCACCGATGTGCAGTAGATGAGGATAGAGGATGTGCGTGTGAACACTGATCGCACTTGGAAGGACTGCAGGAATCCCTGGATGGAAGTGAGGGAGGAGATGTAAGGAGATATAGCCAGGTTATATCTCCTACAGTTGCAGGGGAAGGTACCTGGGGGACAATAGACAATAGGTGCAGGAGTAGGCCATTCGAGCCAGCACCGCCATTCACTGTGATCATGGCTGACCATCCATAATCAGTACCCCGTTCCTGCCTTCTCCCCATATCATTTGACTCCGCTATCTTTAAGAGCTCTATTTAACTCTCTCTTGACAACATCCAGAGCATCGGTCTCCACTGCCTTCTGAGGCAGAATTCCAGATACACAATTCTCTGGGTGAAAAAAGTTTTTCCTCATCTCTGTTCTAAATGGACTACCCCTTATTCTTAAATGGCGGCCCCTGGTTCTGTACTCCCCCAACATCAGAAACATGTTTCCCGCCTCTAGCGCTTCCAATCCCTTAATAATCTTTTTTGTTTCAATAAGATCCCCTCTCATCCTTCTAAATTCCAGTATACAAGACCAGTCGCTCCATTCTTTCAACATATGACAGTCCAGCCATCCCGGGAATTAACCTCGTGAACCTGCGCTGCACTCCCTCAATAGCAAGAATGTCCTTCCTCAAATTTGGAGACCAAAACTGCACACAATACTCCAGGTGTGGTCTCACTAGGGCCCTGTATAACTGCAGAAGGACCTCTATACCCAACTCCCCTTGCTATGAAGGCCAACATGTCATTAGGTTTCTTCACTGCCTGCTGTGGAGAGGGGGTGGTTTGAATAGTAAGGGATGAGTAAAACAATGAGTTGTAGAAGGAGCGGTCTCGGCAGATGTGGGAAAGGGGTGAGGATGGGAAGATGTCATTAGTGATGCGATGGCATTGGAGGTGATGGAAATGTCAGAGGATGAGGTGTTGGATGCAGAGGCTGGTGGAGCGAAAGGTGAGAACAAGGGAAACTGTCCCTGTTGCGACTGTGGGGAGGTGGAGAAGTACGGCTCACACTGGCGACACTTATGAGGGACCCATCTATGACAGAAGTGGGGGGACCCACATGTACTAACAAATGGGGACATCTCAGATTTATGGAAAACCTCACCTTGGGAGCAGATGCAGCAGGAATGGAGGAATTCAGAGTCGGCAATACCATCCTTGCAAGAGCCAGGATGGGAAGAAGTATAGTCCAGATAACTGGGAGTCGGTAGATTTGTAGTAGATGTCAGTCGATAATGTGTCTCCCGTGATGGAGACAAATAGATCAAGAAAGGATAGAGAGGTGTTAGTGGTATTCCAGGTGAATTTCAGGGCAGGGTGGAAGTTCATGGTGAAGTTAATAAAG
Source organism: Rhinoraja longicauda (assembly GCF_053455715.1). Taxonomy (NCBI): domain Eukaryota; kingdom Metazoa; phylum Chordata; class Chondrichthyes; order Rajiformes; family Arhynchobatidae; genus Rhinoraja; species Rhinoraja longicauda. The sequence goes on from NC_135970.1 coordinate 4,413,892, forward strand.
TCCATGAGTTCTGCCCGGGTACAGGAGGTAGCCCCGACGCAGTCTCCTCTATAGCGAAGAACGAGTTGGGGAAGAGGGCCAGTGTGCGTTTGGAACAGGGACTGTTCATAGTTACCAATAAAAAGGCAGGCATAACTGGGGTCCGTGTGAGTTCCCATGGCTACACCTTTAATGGAGAAAGTGAGAAGAGAAAGTAGTGCCTTCTCCTGCAAACACTGGAGATGTAACATCTGCCATATACCTCCAACTTCACCTCCATCGAGGGACCCCAGCAGTCCTTCCAGGTGAGACAGAGGTTCACATGCACTTCCTCTAATCTCATCCACTGCATCTGGTATTCTGATGTGGTGTGGTTTGGTTTAGTTTATTGTCAGGTTTACCGAGGTACAATGGTGATAAGCTTTCTGTTGCGTGCTAACCAGTCAGTGGAAAGACTATACATAATTACAATTGAGCTGTCCACAGTGTGCAGATATATGATAAAGGGAATAATGTTAGTGCAAGATAAAGTCCAGCAAGGTCTGAGTAAAGATAGTCCGAGGGTCTCTAATCAGGTGGATAGCAGTTCAGGACTGCTCTCTAGTCCTTGATAGGATGTTTCATTGCGTCATAACAGCAGGGGAGAAACTGCCCCTGATTCTGGAGGTGTGTGTGTTTTCACACTTCTGTACCACTTGCCCAATGGGAGATGGGAGAAGAGGAAGACTCCTACTTGATTATGTTGACGGCCTTGCCGAGGCACATGAAGTGTAGGTGGAGTCAATGGAAATGCCATTTCTCCAACTTGGATGGAGCTGTTCCCAAACCTTGCCTTGATGCATTCTGATAAAATGCTTTGTACGGTGCATTTGTAGAAGTTGGTGAGAGTTGTTAGGGACATGTTGAATTTCCTAAGCCTTCGAAGGAAGTAGAGGTATAGGTGTGCTTTGTTGGCCATTGCTTCGATGTGGCTAGTGCAGGACAAGTTACTGGTGATATTTATTTCTAGGAACTTGAAGCTTTCAACCATCTCAACTTTGGCCCCATCAATGCAACTTTGGCCCCATCAATGTATGTGTACCACTTTGCTTCTTGAAGTCGATCACCGTCTTCTTTGTCTGGCAGAAATTGGTTGCTCCTCTACATCGGTGAGACCAAACGTAGACTTGGCGACCGTTTTGCTGAACACATGAGCTCGGTCCACCAAGGCCTACTGCATCTCCCAGTTGCTGACCACTTTTAACTCCCCCTCCCATTCCTTAACTGACCATTCTGGCCTGTGACTCCTTCATTGCCAGAGTGAAATCACACGCAATTGGACAACCAGCACCTCATATTTCACTTGGGTTGATTGCAACCTAGTGGTATGATGGTTGAATTCTCTAAACACCTCCCACCCCCTGCCTCTACAAAAAGTCAGTTAATTAGCTCTATAGTTTGCAACAATGTATGCCTCTTGGATTCACACCTATCTCAAGCAAACACGCAGCCTATCAGGGAACCTCCCTGCCTAAGCCATCTGTTGTTGGCCGTGATTTGTGCCATTTATTTTCTTCGCTTCCAGTCTCTCCCCCCCCACTTTCCCCACTACAATCAGTCTGAGGAAACATCACCTATCCATTTTCTCCAGAGATGCTGGCTGACACGCTGAGTTACCCCACCATTTTGTGTCTATCTTCTAAAAGGGTCTCGACCCGAAACGTCACCCATTCCTTCTCTCCCGAGATGCTGCCTGACCTGCTGAGTTGCTCCAGCATTTTGTGAATAAATACCTTCGCTTTGTACCAGCATCTGCAGTTATCTTCTTATACTACTTGTGTCTATCTTCAGTATAAACCAGCACTTGCAGTTCCTTTCTATTACATCTGGTCGATACAATCTCTCCCAACTCAAATCCACCAAATCTGTCAACATGCTGAGAGAAGGGTGCTGACCTGAAATATCATCTGTTCATTTCCTCCATAGATACTGACAGACCCGCTGAGTTTCTTTAGTAATTTGTTTTTTGCTCTTGTAGTCAATGCCTGAGCTAATGAAGGCAAGCATGCCATACACCTTCTTTACTATCCTGCCTAACTGTGTTGGAACTATGCACATATCCCAAGGTCTCCCTATTTAACAACACTCCATAAAGCATATGCTTTGCACTGGTTTAACTTTCCAAAATCCCTAGTTTCACACCATTCGGATTTAAATTCCACCTGCTATTCCCTTGTCCACTTCATCAGTTGTTCAAGATCCTGTTGTAACCTGCGACAACTTCTCCACTGTCCACTACGCCATCATTTGCAATTGTACTAATTGAACAAATGGGCACAAAGTGCTGGGGTAAGTCAGCAGGTCAGGCAGCATCTCTGGAGAACATGGATAGGTTATGTTTCAGGTCGAGAATCTACTTCAGACTGATTGCAGGTGGAAGGGGAAAGGGGGGGAGGGGCGAGGAAATTGGAAAAGGGGAGAGGCAGGACAAAGTGTGGCAGATAATGTCAGCGTAGGCAGGGTTTTCTTTTGACATATGGTTGCAACAAAGGCCAGAGATAAGAGCCAGAGGTGAGACAGGTTTGAAGAGTTGCGGACTGTGAAACCAGAGAGAGGAAAGTAACAGGAGTGGGGGAGAGAGGTTGAGGAAGGGAGAAACAGGTGGGAGTCCAGGTGGGGCCACAGGGGAGGGATGGGGACAGGAAAGGCGTGGGAGAGAAGTGATGGGGGTTAGTTAGAGGATACCTAAAGTTGGAGAATTCAACATTCGTGCTGTTGTGTTGTAAGCTACTCAAGCGGAATATGAGGAGCTGTTCCTCCAGGTTGCATGTGGCCTCACTCTGGCAATGGATGAAGGCCAGGACAGCGTCGGAATGGGAAGAGGAGCTCACTCCTTTGGCTCTTATCTTTGGCCTTTGTTCCAACCATCTGCCTGTCAAAAAAAAACCCTTGAATGTGTCGACCTATTACCTGCCACGCTTTGTCCTGCCTCTCGCCTTTTCCAGCTACGAAAAGGCCATAATGTCCAGCTGAATATGAACCCGGGTTAGACTATTGTCTATTGACTAATCTTCTCTGCTTGCATGTGATCCATAGCCTTCCACGTCCACAAAGCCCCAAATGCCACTATCGTACCTGCCCCCACTACCACCCCTGGTAGTGCATTCCAAGCTCCCACCACTCTATGTGCAAACATTTACCCCACACTTCTCCTTTAAACTTTGCCTCTTTCACCATAAAGCATTCGACATTTTCACCCTGGGAGATTCTGACTCTCTATCCTATCTACACTTCTCAATTTTATATTCTTCTACCAGGTCACCCCTCAGCTTCAGAGAAAACAACGCAACTTTATACAACCTCTCCTTATAGGGATGAGTGAAACAATTCCCAATTGGAGGGAATGGTCTCTATGGAGAGCAGAAAGGTGTGGGGGTGGGAAGATGAATGGTGGCGAGATCATATTGAAAGGGGCAGAAATGTTTGCGAATAATGTGTTGGATACGGAGGCTAGTGGGGTGAAATTTAAAGACCAAAGGAACTTTATCTTTGTTCCATCTGGGTGGTGGGGGAGTGAGAGCAGAACAACGGGACAGAGGAGACATGGGTGAAAAATCCATCTGCAACAGCAGCGGGGAAACCATGTTTACTAAAGAGGAAATATTGGATGTCCGAAAGACGCATTTTGGGAGTAGATGCAGCAAAGACAGAGAAGTTGAGAGTAGGGGATGGCATCTTTGCAAGTGGCTGGGTGGATTCAGGTGTTGTCTAGATAACTGTGGGAGTCAGTGGGTTTACAGCAGATGTCAGTCTGGAAAAGAAGAGAGGTCGAGAAAGGTGAGCGAGGTTGCAGAGATAGACCAAGTGAATTTGAGGGCAGGTTGGAAGTTAGTAGTGATGTGGAAATCTAAAAGACTCTTAAATGCCACTATCATATCTGCCTCTACCACCATCCTTGGCAGCAAGTTCCAAGCACCTGCCACTGTCTGAGTGGAAAACCTGCCCCACATATCTCCTTTAAACTTCTATCCACTCTCCTTAAACCACGCCCTCTCGTCTTTGACATATCCACCATGGTAAAAGGATTCTGACTGTTTCGCCTCTCATAAGTTTATACAACTTCTGTCAGTTCTCTCCTCAACTTCGGCATTCCAGAGAAAAAGATCCAAATTTGTCCAACCTCTTTTGTAGCTAATACCCTTATCCTGTCAGCATTCTGGCAAACCTCTTCTACACCCTCTCCACTGCCTCCACACCCTTCCTGTAATGGGGCAGCCAGAGTTGCACATAATACTCCAAATGCGTCCGAACCAAAGTCCTAGAAAGCCGCATCATGATTTCCTGATTCTTCTATCCAATGCCCCAACCAAGGAAGGCATCATGCCATACACCTTCTTTCTCACTGTCAACTTGTGTTGCCACTTCAGGGAGCTGTGGACCAAACCCCCAAGATCCCTCTTGCTATCCACTGTATACATTCCTTGACATACCTTGCTATCAACTGTACAACCTTTCATTCAATGTCCCAAGTAGTTGATCTATATCCCACTGTATACTTTAACAGCCATCCTCACTGTCCGCAACTCCAACAATCTTGGTGCTGTCTACAAACTTACTAACTAACCCATCTACATTTATACCCAAGTCATTATATACATCAGAAACGACAGATGCCCCAGTAAACCCCTCTGCAGACCTCCACTCCAGCCAGAATATTGCACTTCCATCACAGGCCTGTGCCTTCTATCAGTAGGCAAGTTCTGAATTTCATCGAACAAGTCACCGTGAACCCTACACACCTTAATATTCTGGATCAGCCCACCATGGGAGGGAGACATTATCAAATTCCTTACTAAAATTCTTGCAGTCAATTTCCACGGCCCTAGCCTCATCGATCACCTTTATCAATCCTCCAAAAATTCAACTGTTAGTAAGACGTCACGATTATACAAAGCTGTGCTGACCGCCCCTAATTAGTCCAGTTCCCAAATTGGAATAAATCCCAGAGTCTTCTCTAATAGTTACCCTTCCATTGATGTGAGGCTCAACAGTCGAAAGTTTCCTGGATTATCTCTACTTCCATTCTTAAACAAAGATACAACACTGGCTACTCTCCAGTCCTCCAGGGCCTTACTTATGACAAGAAAAGTTGCAAAAATTAAGGTGAAGGCCCTGCAATCTCCTCTCTTAATAATCAGGGATAGATCCCACGAGTATAAAATCATGAGAAGAATAGACAGGGTAAATGCACAGTCTTTTTCGCTGAACAGGGGAATCAAGAACCAGAAGACATACAGTAGGATTAAAGTGAGGGGGGGAAAGATTTAATAGACTGTAAGGAGCAATTTATTTTTACCCAAAGGGTGATCGGAATATATTACGCACTGCTGGAGGAGGTAGTTGAGGCAGGTACTATCACAACGTTTAAAAAATATTTGGACAGGTACATGGATACGATAGGTTTAAAGGGATATTGGCCAAATGCGAGCAGTGGAACTAATGTAGATGGGCAAGTAGGTCAGCATGGGCATTGTTGAGCCGAAGGGCCTGTTTCCCCATTGTATGACTGAAACTCTGGGGATTTATCAATCTTAATGCCCTTTAAGAGTCTCTACCCCACCTCATTCTTGATCTCAAACTGCTTTTCCATATTAGTATTCTCCATACTAATCTCAGTGTCCTCCATACCCCTTATCGTTACGAATAAAGGAGCAAAATACTAATTTAGTACCTCGCCTAATCCTCTGACTCCAAGCACAAATTCCCTCCTTTAATTCTTGAGCTGTTGAGAATCTTGAGAAGGAAAGAGACCTTCTCCCTGGTCTCTTTCCTTCTTAATGCATGTCCAAACCACCGTGGGATTTTCTTTAATCCGACTCGCCAAAGACATTTCATGGCCCCTATTGCCCTTCTCGTCTCCCATGAGTTCTTTCGTACTTGCGTTAAGTTCCTCAAAGGCCCTGTCTGACTTCATCTTCGTAAACATTACATGTGCATCCTTTTTCTTTTTGATCATGTTTACTACCTCTTTGGTCATGCAAAGTTCCTGTATTTTGCCATCCTTATCCACTCCCACCCCCTCCCATAATATCATACAGCTCAGAAAAAGGCCCTCAGCCTAACTTGTCCATGCCAACTGAGATGCCCCATCTAAGCTAGTCCCATTTACCTGCATTTGGCTGATGTCCCTCTAAACCTTTCCTATATATATTAATATCCCCTAATTTTTCAATACAGTCCTAATCCCACTAGAATAGCTCACTGTACTCTGTTAAATTATATTTAATGAGACAAAAAACTTACACAATATTCCAGAAGTGATCTCACTAAGGTCCTAAACAATGTTATCGTGGTCAATCATCAAATTATATAAGCCCTCCAAACTACCGGTTTTGTTATTCATCCAAAGATGTGGGCTTCACAAGCTGCGTCAGCATTTAATTACCCATCTCTAGTTGCCCTTGAGAAGATAATGGTGAACTGCTTTCTTGCTCAGGTAGGCACCTTGATCGGCATGGATGGGTTGGGTTTATGGGTCTGTGTTCATGCTACATTACTCACGACCCATTGGATACTCCAGTTGAGTTTCTGATCAAATGGTAACCCCCAGGTTATTAACAGTGGGGGGATTCAGGAATGGTAATAGCCAACAATTAGATTTTCTCTTGTTGGATATTGTTATTCCCTGTCAGGTTTAGCACGAATGTTACTTGCCATCTATCAGACCAGACCTGGATATTGTAGAACTCCTTCTACATTTGATTGTGGACTGCTTCATTATCTGAGGAGTTATGAATTGTGCAGAACACTATGTGATCATCAGCGAACATCACCACTTTTCACTTACGACAGAAACACAACACTCACCCCAAAATCTACTGTATCAGTTGAGCGATTTGCCCTCACATGCGAGGGTTGGTTAGTAAAATGGTTACTGTAAATTACTTCTGCATGTAGGTGAGTGGTAGAATGTTGATGGCAACATGGGGAGAATAACATGGGATGGAGGTAAGATTGGTGTAAATGGGTGGTTGATAGATGATGTGCACTCAATGGAACAAAGGGCCTGTTTCTGTGCTGCATCTCTCTTATATGACAACACTCACACGCACTGCACTCCCTCAAACCCGCTATGAGGTCAAGCCCTCAACTTGCCACTCCGTTCTTGCCTACTAACACCGCCTCTCATTCAATATCCCCAAATGCTTCACTCCTGACCCAAAATTTCTTCCTCTATGCCCTCATTACAACTACCAACCTACGCAACCTCAACCATTTTACTCCTTTTACTAGATAACGCAAGACTAAAAGTCGTAAGGTTAGCTTGGAGTTGAAATCCTTTCACTGCGTCAGTCTAAGTTTGCAACCTATTGGCCTTCATGTCTGTACCGCTGCAAGGCAATTCCGCAGTGTGCCACACTCATGTAGTGAAGGGTGCAGATGGCAGAACCTGCAAATTCTCATCTCTTCCAACAGTGAGCTTCTTCTCTCAGCCCCAATCATCACCAGAACGAAGCTGCATCAGTGCTCAGCAGCAGCATCTCTACCAGAGGGATTTGAAGGGAGCCGCAATCAGAAGTTTCACAGAAATCTTGCAGTTAATTCGCAAGGCTTTTCGAAGGTTGAGGAACAAAATTATGTATTATTACATGTTTTAAGAAGAAACGTACCCTTTTGCCAATCTCAAGTATACGACAAAATAATCAAATCAACAAAGCTCTGTGAACTACAGAGGTGCGGCACGGTGGCGCCCCGGTAGAGTTGCTGCCTGACAGCGCCAGAGACCCGGGTTCCATCCTGACTATGGGCACTATCTGTACGGAGTTTGTACGTTCTCCCCGTGACTACGTGGGTTTTCTCCGAGATCTTCGGTTTCCTCCCACACTCCAAAGATGTACAGGTACGTAGGTTAATTGGCTTGGTGTATGTGTAAATTGTTCCTAGTGTGTGTAGGATAGTGTTAATGTGCGGGGATCACTGGTCGGCACGGATTCGGTGGACGGAAGGGCCTGTTTCCGCGCTGTATCACTAAAACCAACTATAATTAACTCTGGACAAATTGAGGCCACAGGGCAGCTCACTGAGGATTCAGAATGTTACATGCATGTATACAGAGCACACTAATTCCATAGCACTGCACCCCACAACGTTAAAACCTCTCTGATCATACAGCAACAGAAATAAAAAAGGGAACACCGAGCAAATAAAACTGATCAAGGACACAGACACTCGCTCGGTTGCCCAGATGAAGCCTGAAGCTGGCACCATTCCCCACACTAACGTCTCTCTCTGCAGTAAAAGTCCCTACCTGGCTCTGCATGAACTTCAAATTGATCCCTTCCAGGGTCACCTGCAGCAGGCCTCCATCTCCTGTCTTCATATCCTGAACCGGGAACTCACCTCCAAGCTCAGGACCTGAAACACAACGTTGAAGGTAATGGTGAAATGCGTAGCTACAGCCATTGAAACACATCACAGCTAATCTATCGAGTGCCTTCCACAACCTCAGGTCATTCAAAATCAATTGTGTTTTTAAAGTATAGTTGGTGGTTCAAAGTAGAAATTGCAGCAAGATCTCAGTTATCAGTTATGTCATTATAAGTCATTTACCCCTTGGTGAAAATTAAATACCAGTTTCATTTTTATCACCCCAAGCCCCTCTCCCGCACCCATAAAGTGCAGCATTACTTCAAACACTGCCTTCCATTGACAGAGCAATGTTGCCACAGTACTACACCAGACATTCGACTAAGCTCTGTAGAAGATCAGAATTAATGAAGAGCAAGAATCATAAATAAGGAAAGATTTTGATGAGGAAACACCTAACTGAAATAAGTTCAGCGTGCGAGTTGAGTGGACAAACCACACGCTAAGGATTTAAATTTAAGTAAGGGACTTGCATCTTGTAGAACTACTGAAGCATGATGCTGGAGATGAATATGGGAGTTCATTGTTATTCAAGGAACTTTGCAGATTGCAAGATCTTTGCACACCCAAAGACAAAGCTCCATACAAAAAGAACTTTGAGAGGATCATATGATTAAAAGAATGTAGGTATTCTTGAAAAATGGGAGAGGTATTGAAGGGAGGAAAGAGTACTAACGCATTATAAGAGAGGCTGTACAGAACAAGGAAAAAGATTTGTCTGAAGAAGGGTCTCGACCCAAAAAGTCACCCATTCCTTCTCTCCACAGATGATGCCTGTCCTGCTGAGCTACTCCAGCTTTTTGTGTCTATCCAAGGAAAAAGATTTGAGGGATATGTGACTAAGAGATGCAGACTGAATAAGACTGATTCAAGTCTCTTAAATGCAAGCAGAGGTGATATTGTAAAGGAAAACTGAGCATCATCGGACGTTCTTAAAGAAATAAAACCTGGAAATACTGGAAACACTTGGCAGGGTAAACAACATTAGTGGAAAAAAACAATTAACATTTCAGTTCTTTAACTCTTTGCTAAAATTTAGTCCTACTGAGGAAGTAAGTGGGGGTGGAGGGGAATGGGATAGACAAAGTGAGACTTGGGTGGGCTTATGGGGAAGAGAGGATGCAGAATTGGGCAAGATGAAAGAGGAAAGGGGCAGAAAGAATGCATGGAGGGAGAGATTAATTGACATCTGATATTCCTAATCTTTACTCCAAATGTTCAGGAATATCAAGGGTGGCAGTTATGTTAAAAACTTTTTAAACTGTTAGATCGTATTCGGACTACTGCATCTTCTTTGGACACTAAGATTGTAACTAGCACAAATTAACCAAACTAACACAGAGACCCAATTATATATTTTGAATAAAAAGGATTAAAAGTGTGTCATTGTTATTTACCACAACAAAGCATTTAATAGTCAGAAATAAGACAATGAAGAATCCAGGAGGAGGTAGTAACACCTGAGCGAGGTTATACAGGAAAGAAATCAGGATACTTATTGCTGAACATTAGTTGTAGAATTCTACAACTTTCCATCAAAACTCTACAAAGCTGTAACAGTTAAAGTTTTGAAGATTCAGGTAGATGAAATTTTAGGGGAAAGAGCATCTACGTAGACACCACAATCAGAGTAAAAGTCCCAGCAGGCTCAAGAGGTAAAATGGCCTCCTCGTGTTCCTGAAGTAACTATGTTTCATTCTCTGCACTGTATCCCCTTCAGAGTGCGATTGTGTTTAAATATTACAATAATACGCTTGTGATGGCATTGACATGCTTCCTCGCAGTGTGCAACAGTCAGCATCTTTTGTTTTGGTTGCACACACACTGACAGTGCAACCCATCTGGATCTGTTGGTGTTTTTGCAGTAACGTATACCAGTACATTGTTTACTCATTAATTACCTGGTTTGATGCTCTGTTGCCTTGCAGCTGCACGCTCCATGCTGTCCTTCACACAGTAGTACAACTCACGACACTGTCAAAAAACAATGCAATAAGGTTTTAGATGCACTGGTTTGGGCCTGTCGAAGAGGGCTTGGAATAAATTGCCTGATTAAGATTAAGAGCTTCAGCAGCAGCCAGAGACGAAGGGAGGTGGAAGGGGCAGTGAAAGAAATCGAGCATAAAGTTTGCATATGGAGGAAAGCACAAGAGCAGGAGATGAGGCAGGCGCTCAGTCGATGCACACTAATCTGGAAAATGCCTTGACCAGTACCTTCTTCGTGTAGAATTTGTTGAGTTGGGTCTCCTGCCCGTTACGTCTCCAGAGACATAGAACTTTTGTTTTGGGACAGTAGGTCATGTTGATGAGTTTCTCATACCACCATCGCTCGTAGACTGTCCCAATGTTACTGCGGAGAACAATGCAGTCATCGCATACCTATTGCCAAACACACAAAGCAAGACCATCGATGGCACTCAATATCCACATAACATATCAACAAGTCTCCAATGACATATCAACAAGTCTCCATAGTCCCAACATACAAAAAGATTTCATTAGCAGACTGCACCACAAGTGAGAGGAGTACAATGCCAGAAATTAGAACCGCGATTGGGAAATGCCCAAGCAGATTTCCAGGTGTTGCTTTGTGTGGGACAGAGTGGACATCTCCACAAAGTAGCATAAATTCCTGACTATATTTCAATGGTGCTTTTATTGTCCGTATAAAGTGCAAATACACAGTGAAATTATTTTCTTACAAAAAGTCCAGTCCAACTGGGCTAGTGCTTGAGAACTAACAATTTTTATTTTAGAGCATAATGGTGATCTTATTGCATAAACGTTATTAAATATACAAAATTTTGAGGGGCATGGATAAAGTGAACACCCGCAGCCTTTTTTCCCCCAGGGTAGACGACTCTTAAACGAGTTGGCGTAGGCTTAAGGTGACAGGGGACAGATTTAGGTGGGACCTCAGAGGCAATTTTTTCACTCAAGAGGGGAGTCCATATTTGGAATGAACTGTCAGTGGAAGCTATAGAAATAGATAACAATTATGACTTTCAAAAGTGGTATGAACAGATGTATGGATAGGTTGGATTTGGAGTGGTATGGGCCAAATGCAAGCAAATTGGACTAGCTTAGAATGCTAACTTGGTCAGCTTGGACAAGGTGGAACAAAAGGCCTATTTCCACATTGCACGGCGATATGATCAGGAGAAATCTCTTAATATAAGAAAATAACTGCAGATGCTGGTACAAATCGAAGGTATTTATTCACAAAATGCTGGAGTAACTTAGCAAGTCAGGCAACATCTCGGGAGAGAAGGAATGGGTGATGTTTCGGGTCGAGACCCTTCTTCTGAAGAAGTGTCTCGATCCGAAACGTCACCCATTCCTTCTCTCCCGAGATGCCGCCTGACCTGCTGAGTTACTCCGGCAGTTTGTGAATAAATACCTTTGAGGAGAAATCTCTTTGCTCCTCTCTCACAGGAAGATGTTCAGCCGACCCTGGTGACCTTGGTGCAACTGACGAATCTCATACCTCCATGAAGAAGATTTCACCACTGGTGTCAGTTCCTGCGTGCACCACAAAGGTCTGCTTCTTGATGTGACGACTGCCACAGGGTCGGATGTGGAGATCGTGGCTCTCCTGCAAAAAAAATGCATGGCTGTTAAAGGAGCAGCTGGTGAGACTCACCCACTGACCAGCTCCAACATGAGCTTCCAGCTGGGCAGCAGGCCACATGTAGACGGACTGACCCTTGAGTTTGCTCCCCACCCTGGGTGAAACACAAAAGGCTGCTTGGGCCACCTCAAACCTCTGAGTTCACCTACAAATGCAAGATGGATGTCAAGCTGGCGCTCCTACATGCTGACTAAATTCGCCCTATCATGAGCACAGATTTGCCTGATTGTGAATGACAAAGACCCATCATTTATTTATTTGGCTCTGTACTCCACAATTTGAGATTTGTAATAGAAAAAAAAATCACATGTGGTTAAAGTGCACATTGTCAGATTTTAATAAAGGCCATTTTTTAATACATTTTGGTTTCACCATGTAGAAATTACAGCAATATTTATACATAGCCCCCCCCCCCCCCATTTCAGGGCACCATAATGTTTGGGACACAGCAATGTCATGTAAATGAAAGTAGTCATGTTTAGTATTTAGTTGCATATCCTTTGCATGCAATGACTGCTTGAAGTCTGTGATTCATGAACATCACCAGTTTCTGGGTGTCTTCTCTGGTGATGCTCTGCCAGGCCTGTATTGCAGCCATCTTTAGCTTATGCTTGTTTAGGGGGGTAGTTTTCTCATCAGCATATAAAAGGCATGCTCAATTGGGTTCAGATCGAGTGATTGACTTGGCCACTCAAGAATTGACCATTTTTTAGCTTTGAAAAACTCCTTTGTTACTTTAGCAGTATGTTTGGGATCATTGTCTTGCTGTAGAATGAGCAGCCAGCCAATGTGTTTTGAGACATTCGTTTAAACTTGAGCAGATAGGATGTGTCTATACACTTCAGAATTCATTATGCTACTACCATCAGCAGTTGTATCAGCAATGAAGATAAGTGAGCCAGTACCTTCAGCAGCCATACATGCCCAGCCCACAACACCCCCACCACTATGTTTCACAGATGAGGTGGTATGCTTTGGATCTGGGGCAGTTCCTTCTCTCCTCCATACTTTGCTCTTGTCATCACTCTAATATAAGTTAATCTTCATCTCATTTTTCCAGAACTCTTTTAAGTACATCTTGGCAAACCGTAACCTGGCCATCCTATTTTTGCAGCTAACCAGTGGTTTGCATCATGCAGTGTAGCCTCTGTATTTCTGTTCATGAAGTCTTCGGCGGACAGTGGTCATTGACAAATCCACACCTGACAGCTGAAGAGTGTTTCTGATCTGTCGGACAGGTGTTTGGGGGTTTTTCTTTATTGTAGTGAGAATTCTTCTGTGATCAGCTGGGCCTGCCAATCCCTTTGCGATTAGTAAGCTCACCAGTGCTCTCTTTCTTCTAAATAATGTTCCAAACAGTTGATTTTGGTAAGCCTAAGATTTGGCTGATGTCTCTAACAGTTTTATTCTTGTTTCTCAGTGTCATAATGGCTTCTTTGACTTCCATTGGCACAACTTTAGTCCTCACGTTGATAAACAGCAATAAAAGTTTCCAAAGGTGATGGAAAGACTGGAGGAAAGGCTAGGTGCTGAGAGCTCTCTTAAACCTGCATTAAGGAGGCATTTAAACACACCTGGGCAATTACAAACACCTGTGAAGCCATGTGTCCCAAACATTATAGTGCCCTGAAATGGGTGGACTATGTATAAACACAGCTGTAATTTCTACATGGTGAAACCAAAATGTATAAAAATACCCTTTAATAAAATCTGACAATGTGCACTTTAACCACATGTGATTTTTTCCTATTACAAATCTCAAATTGTGGAGTTCAGAGGCAAATAAATAAATGACGTGTCTTTGTCCCAAACATTATGGAGGGCGCTGTAAAACTATGGTTCGACCATACTTGTAGTATTTTGCGCAGTTCCGATCACTCCATCATAGAAAGGATGGAGAGACTTTGGAGAAGGTTCAGAAGGGTTTTACCAGAATGCTGCCTGGATTTGAGGGCTCCAGCTACAGGGAGAGGATAGACAAACTTGGACTGTTTTCTCTGGAGTGTCAGAGGCTGAGGGGAGATCTACTGAAGTATAAGAAATTATGAGAGGCATAGTTAGAGATTAGATAGTCAAAACCTTTTTCCCAAACGGAAATGCCAAAGATTAGCGAACAGAGCGTTCAGGTCACAGGGAAAAGGTTTCAAGGAAATGCTTTTTATTCAGAGAGTGGTGAGTGCCAGGAATGTTCTGCCAAGGGTGGTGGTGGAAGCAGATTCAACAGTGGCATTTAGATATGCATATGCAGGGGAGGGGGGATGGGGATCACATACAGTCAAAATATACGGAATTAAACACTCGAAGAACTCGGGTCGGCCGTAGCAGGTCAGGTAGCATCTACAGAGGGAGTGAACAGGATTGATGTTTCGGGTCGGGACTCTTCTTCAGACAGATGGAGTTGGGAAGAAAGGATTATTTTAACTTGGTATCATGTTCACCAGACATTGTGGTCAAAGGACCTGTCCTATGCTGTTGCATGTTGTATATTCTGTCAATTCTGGAAATTTCACATCCACCCACCTGTCCATCTGTGTGCATTCACCCATCAGAGCAGCCCTCACCCATGCTTGATCTCCTCACTGTATATCTCTTGAACACACCACTCCCCCACCTGTTCACCTTTCTCCAAATGTCCACTCACAGTACAACCCACCCACTGCATTCCCCAACGCTGCCTTTGCATTAATCCATCTCAACTGTGCAACCTCTGCCTACTGTCCACCATCCACCTACACTTCTCCTGCCCACAGAAAGTGCTTCATCCCTCTCTGGCAGACCCAGGCCTGTTGCAGCTCTCACTTCATATTGGTTAGGCCTGGCCTGAGGCAGCTCTTTCTTCCGAAGATAGACACAAAAGCTTGAGTAACTCAGCGGGTCAGACAGCATCTCTGGAGAAAAGGAATAGGTGACGTTTCGGGTCGAGACCGTTCCTATGCAGTCTTCCTTCCTCCTGGCTGGCCCCGACCGACGACTGCCTTAGAGTTGGGTCTGTTTAATCTGATTTACTTTGCAGGAGATTGCGCAAAGCACCCAGTGCACACCCACAAAGTAGAACACTCACCAGCTGTGGCAGGCGGTCCAGCAGCTCGTTCACCTCCTGGCTATGAGCCAGACCGATATGCGATTTACCCATCAGCCTCCGCACCTTCTTCCGGATGTCGTTTTTGTTCACCTGTAACAGGGGGCGGATGCCAGTCAACAGCTACAGCACCACATCAATACACAACATAACCTTTCCGCAAAAGAGCAGCTATTGGTTCACCCATGTCATGTGCCATGCAGTCAGAAATAATTCAACTACAAGAACAGCTCTCAGTAGTGGGAAAACAAAGCACCACACCTGCCCGTGAAACCTCTAGAGAGGCAGTGTAATCTGCAGGAGGCACACATTCCCTTTACACCAGCCCCTACTATTTATTTAATAACTGCAAAAGGTTGTGAACACTGCCCAGTCCATCACCGGCTCTGACCTCCCCACCATCGAAGGGATTTACCGGAATCGCTGCCTCAAAAAGGCAGCCAGCATCATCAGAGACCCTCGCCACCCAGGCCACACACTCCTTTCACCCCTGCCATCGGGAAGAAGGTACAGGAGCCTGAAAACTGTAGCGTCCAGGTTTAGGAACAGCTTTTTCCCTACAGCCATCAGGCTATTAAACACTACAACCTCAAATAAGCTCTGAACTACAATAGACTATTATTGCTATTATTGCACTATTATTGTTTGTTTTTTATTGTGTGTACGTATATCTATATTTTTGTTGTGTATATATCTATTCATATCTATATATGTGTGTATTTGTGAGTATGTGTATATATACACACACATACTGAGCTTTTTTTCCTCTCTTGTTTATTAAATTGTTCACAGTGTACTATGTCTACATATTCTGTTGTGCTGCTGCAAGTAAGAATTTCATTGTTCTAGCTAGGACATATGACAATAAAACAGTCCTGACCATTTACAGCACCCTAGCCCCCGGTCCATGGTAAAGGGCTGACCTTGACCATCAGCATGTATACAATCATGTTGAAGAGTAACGTGGACAACAGGCGGTCCTCATCATCTTCCAGCCGCTTCCGGTCGTGATCCCCCAGTGACACATACCTGTGTTAAGAAACAAAAGTCAACTGACGGAGAACCACTTCCTTCACCCACACCCATTGCAGCCATCGACCGCTGTGCGGCACATATGCATACCTGTCGATCATTTCTTGTGGGCCCTGGTCCATGCCCATTCCTTCTCTCTCTAACATCACTGCATCAAGGTAGGTGTCCTCCCAAAACTGGACCTGGTCCCACAGCACTGAGCGTTCCTTACCTGAGGATGAGCAGATGAGACTGTAGTAGCAAATTACCCCTTTCCCCTCACCCACATCCAGGGAAACTAGCACATCACTCGATGCACAACAACGGCATGCACCAAAGATCCTCTGACTAATCGAGAATACCAATAGTCTAACAGGAGCTGTGTTAGAGCACAGGGCCATCACTACACACAAATAGAGCACCACACAGCAGCTAGGGTAGAGGGGGTAGGGAGGCTAGAGGGGGACAGGGAGACATCACCCAGCAAGGGGCTGGAGCAGAGACAACACTGGACCCTTTCCATGAGGGTGGGGAGGGGCAGCTGCCAGCCTTGTCTGTGGGGGCATGCAGTCGCCCAGCTGTATAGGCTGGGACATGCATGCCCCAGGGAGAGAGTACAACCTAAACCGGCTCAGAATTAGACTGGTCCTCACACTCCAGTCTCAAACAGTGACAGTCAGAAAAGTGAAAGGGAGCACTAACATAACTGTAAGCGTGCTACATGCATGTCTCCAGTGAGTCACACACTATCCCTTTCAGGTGACTTCTCATCGTACTTTCCCATCTGGCAGTGGCCAGATGCACATGGATTCGGACCCCGACATGCGGCAGGGAACCATGGCCAATGGAATGATAAGGATCAATGGTGAATATGGGGGGGGGGGGGGGGGGGGGGGGAGGTTGTGATGGGCACAATGCATTAATGCATTAGAGGAGATGAATAGGCATCGGTAGTGGAGGGGCTGAGTGCAGGTGAAGGGCCACAAAGCAGCGTTCAGCAAGGGGGCACATAGACCAATGAAGAAAGATGGGGCAGGTGGGGTAATGAGGCCACGCGGGTTGTGTTCAGCTGGAGCAGTGAGTGCAAGGTCGGGTCATCGAGCAGGGTCAATGCTAGGCCAGGCCAATGGCATATGAAGAGGGAGCACGTGTGTGGGTGGCTGGGGAAAGGGGAGACTGTGGGGAGGAGGCGGAAGAAGAGATGATTGGCCATATTAGAGCAGTGGATGCGAGAACGAGGGTAGCAGATGGAACACGAGTGCCTGGATTTTAGGAGGATCAATCAAAGTTAACAGTTGTGTCACGAGTGGATGAGCACAGAATAGAGTCCATGTATTCTCTGTTCACAGGATTGGAATCGTTTGTGAATGGCTGGAGAACTCTCCGTATTCATGCAGCAACTAGTCATGCATGACCATGCGATTGCAGGCAGTAAAAGCGTTCTTTACTCATAGATAATGTTTCCATGGCCGCATCCTCCAGTTGATCCCACATTGAACTCTTGTCTCTCCCTGAGCGTGTCCAAGGCAAGCGAGCCAGACAGCAGTAGAAATGAAAAGACTCCAGCATTTAGTTACATTCTGGATAGGATAGCATGTAGGGTTTACTCTTTCATACAGAATCCAACACAAACACTTCACAATCCCGGTGTGTTTGTGTTGTCACAAACGGAACAAAAGCAGCGCCACATGAGTACACGGGAGGGACCACGAGACTTAATCAACGCTGGAGGAAAATCCTGGTTCAGATCACCCGCAAGATAACACACCAAACGTAGAGCAAAAAATGTGTTTAGAATCTGAGAAATATGCGTTTCTATTACACATAATATAAACTGATATCATGTGTTTGGACTCACCTTAACGGGAACAAAGTCATAGTCCATGCCGACCGAGACGCCCCATCTACACTAGTCCCTATTGCCTGCGCTTGATCTACATCCTAAACCTTTCCTATCCATGTAAAACTTACTCCACCCATCTGTCAATCACCCCCTCCTTGCCAGGCTTCACCCATCTCACCTTTCTTTGACATGTTTCATCCCCCCCCCCCACCATCAATCTGAAGAAAAGTCCAGACCCGAAACGTGTCCTGTCCATTCCCTTAGCAGATGCTGCCTGACCCATTGAGTTTCTCCAACGTTTAGTTCTGTATATTTGCAAGTTTTGCATCTTAGAGTCCATTACAAAGGATGAGATTTCTGCGTAGTTAGCACACGATAAAATAGACTGAAGTCAGCATGGTTTTGTGAAAGGCAGCTTTTTGTGTTAATCTTTGGTTTAAACCAGCATCTGCAGTTCCTTCCTACACATATGATCTGAATGATGTCAGATTCGGAGTTAGATTTAGCTCTTAGGGCTAAAGGAATCAAGGGATATGGAGAAAAAGCAGGAACAGGGTACTGATTTTAGATGATCAGCCATGATCATATTGAATGGAGGTGCTGGCTCGAAGCGCCGAATGGCCTACTCCTGCACCTATTTTTCAATGTTTCTACGACGAATCTATGGAATTCATTGCCACAGAAGGCTGTGGAGGCCGTCAATGGATATTTTTAAGGAAGAGATTGACAGATTCTAGATTAGGGGTGTCAGGGGTTGTAGGGAGAAGGCAGGAGAACACAGTTGAGAAGGAAAATCAGCCATGATTGAATGGCGGAGTAGACTTAATGGGTCGAATGGCATTATTCTGCTCTGATATCTTGTGATCCCACAAATTTTCAGTCCAAAGGACAGAGATTTTTTTGATCTGTCCTTGATTGAGCACTTTACCATAATCTTAGAATGGAATGGGAGGATTTGTTTCCAAACTTACCCAGCAATCCTTCAAACAGGTAAACCCTCTGACTGATATCTTCTGGAGGGGTTGGAGGCTGGGGACTCGCAGTACCACCTTTGGTAGCATTTAATCCAGGTACCAGCATGTGCGATTTACCCTGTAATAGAGCAGAGTGTCCGTTAATGTCAGCATGGCACTTGGATCGTATCCTCACTTTTGCAAGATAAACATCCCTCAATCTCTTCACTCTCTGTATGCTGATGATTTTCTCCATAATTCTCCACACTGCCCTGCCACTCTCCTTCTGGCATTGCTTTAGTTCATGCTTTCTCAAAAAATTCACAACTTCACTCTCCAGTCCACTGTGGGAAGGATGTGAGTGCCCACACCGTTACTACTCACTCAAAGGCTGAGCTCCCCTCCCCTCCCCTCCCCTCCCCTCCCCTCCCCTCCCCTCCGCCCCCACCAATGGTCTTGCATCTCCTGCATGGTCTGAGGATCTGAGAGTGACCATCAACCCCCTCCTTCATTAGCCTCCTCTTGTTCGTTTTTCAGGATGTGGACGGCAACTACAAGACCATCGTTTATTGTTCATCCCTCACTGCCTTTGAAAAGAAACAGAAATAGTTTGGCTACTCAAAGGGCATTTCTCATTTTCAAAAAGGTCAACCACATTGTTGTACATTTGAGGTGCACAGAGGCCAGTGGGTAAGGATAGCAATTTGTCTCTCCGATATGCACCTAACCCCTGGGCTTCCCTTTGATAACACTTGTGCAAAACCCCCATCAGGATCAATGTTCTCCTTCAGGGAAGGAAATTGCTGCTTTAAGGTGTGATTTCAGGTCCACTGTCAAATGTTTGACTTTTAACCTCAGCTGTAGCAAACTGCTGTGTTTAAACAATGGCAATTTTGGAGAGGCATCAAACTAAACACATGACCGGTGATTTCTCTCTGCTTTTGATATTGTGATAAGTTTATTGGCCAAGTATGCATATATAAGGAATGTGCCTTGGTGCTCCGCTCACAAATGACAACACAAACATACAGTTAACAATTAAGAATAAAGCATAAACACATCAAAACAATAAGGATACAACATTACGGTGTAAACATGTGGGTGAAAATAAACCAGAGCAAAAAAGAGACTACAGACTTTGGTTATTGAGTAGAACTATCACTCGTGGAAAAAAGCAGTTTTTATGTCTGGCTGTGGCTGCTTTGACAGTCCAGAGTCACCTTCCAGAGGGAAGCGCTTTGTAGAATTTGTGGCCAGGGTGAGAGGTCAGTTAAAGCAGTAGCAAACAGATTCTTCCAGAACTTTAATCCATTCATGTACATTCCTTCCAATTCTCCCCCTCCCTCTGTCCATCACTCCCCTTAACCTTGCTGAGCACTGGGCTCCAAATGTTGGCCCTTCATCTGCAGAGACACTCTCCGAAAGTGAGTTACCGCACCTCAGGCTACATGGGCAACAATATTGGTCCTCAACCCCAAAGATAGGCCCACCATAGAGACTTACAAAGATGTGTCTGGTGTCAGCATTGGTCTCAATCTCGCTGTCAGAGAGAGTCCCTCTGGATGCCTTTGCTTCCAAGGTGTTTTTTCCCAGCATGGCTTCACCAGCAGTGCTGCTGTAGTCACTATCCGCTCCTAGGGTTTCTCCAGAACTGTTACTGACCTGGGACAACAGAGAACAAAACAAAAATCAGTAAGTTCCAATACCCGAACCTCAGCCAAATAATCAGGATGCATTATGTTCCATAGCCGAGGGAGAGAGTCAGAGAGGGGGGAAGAGAGTCAGAGAGGGAGATGGCGAGAGAGAGAGAGAGAGAGAGAGAGAGAGGGAGATGGCGAGAGAGAGAGAGAGAGAGAGAGAGAGAGAGAGAGAGAGAGAGAGAGAGGGAGATGGCGAGAGAGAGAGAGAGAGAGAGAGAGAGAGAGAGAGGGGGGGGAGAGAGAGGGAGAGAGGGGGGGAGAGAGAGGGAGCGAGAGGGAGAGAGGGGGAGAGAGAGGGGGAGAGAGAGGGGGAGAGAGAGGGGGAGAGAGAGGGGGAGAGGGGGGGGAGAGGGGGGGGGAGAGGGGGAGAGAGGGGGGAGAGAGGGGGAGAGAGAGGGGGAGAGAGAGGGGGAGAGAGAGGGGGAGAGAGAGGGGGAGAGAGAGGGGGAGAGAGAGGGGGAGAGAGGGGGAGAGAGAGGGGGAGAGAGAGGGGGAGAGAGAGGGGGGGAGAGAGGGGGGGGAGAGAGAGGGGGAGAGAGAGGGGGAGAGAGAGGGGGAGAGAGAGGGGGAGAGAGAGGGGGAGAGAGGGGGAGAGAGAGGGGGAGAGAGAGGGGGAGAGAGGGGGAGAGAGAGGGGGAGAGAGAGGGGGAGAGAGGGGGAGGGGGAGAGAGAGAGGGAGGGGGGGAGAGAGAGAGAGTGCAGGAGGAGGCCATTCGGTCCTTCGAGCCAGCACCGCCATTCAATGTGATCATGGCTGATCATTCACAATCAGTACCCCGTTCCTGCCTTCTCTCCATGCCCCCTGACTCCGCTATCATTAAGAGCTCCATCTAGCTCTCTCTTGAAAGCATCCAGAGAATTGGCCTCCACTGCCTTCTGAGGCAGAGAATTCCACAGATTGAGAACTCTCTGACTGAAAAAGTTTTTCCTCATCTCCATTCTAAATGGCCTACCCCTTATTCTTAAACTGTGGCCCCTGGTTCTGGACTCCCCCAACATTGGGAACATGTTTCCTGCCTCTAACATGCCCAATCCCTTAATAATCTTATGTGTTTCAATAAGATCCCCTCTCATCCTTCTAAATTTCAGTGTATACAAGCCTAGTCGCTCTTGTCTTTCAACATACGACAGTCCCACCATTCCGGGAAATAACCTAGTGAACCTACGCTGCACTCCCTCAATAGCAAGAATGTCCTTCCTCAGATTTGGAGACAAAAACTGCACACAGTACTCCAGGTGCGGTCTCACTAGGGCCCTGTACAACTGCAGAAACACCTCTTTGCTCCTATACTCAACTCCTCTTGCATAAAGGCCAACATGCCATTAGCTTTCTTCACTGCCTGCTGTACCTGCATGCTAACTTTAAGTGACTGATGAACAAGGACACCCAAATCTATTTGTACTTCCCCATTTCCTAACTTGACACCATTCAGATAATAATCTGCCTTCCTGTTCTTACCACCAAAGTGGATAACCTCACATTTATCCACATTAAACTGCATCTGCTATGCATCTGCCCACTCACACAACCTGTCCAAGTCACCCTGCATCCTCATAGCATCTTCCTCACAGTTCACACTGCCACCCAGCTTTGTGTAATCCGCAAATTTGCTAATGTTACTTTTAATCCCTTCATCTAAATCTGTGGAATTCATTGCCACAGAAGGCTGTGGAGGCTGTCAATTGATATTATGGATATAATCTAAGGTGGAGATTGATCAATTCTTAATTAGTACAGTTGTCAAGGAAGAAGGCAGGAGAATGGGGTTGAGGGGGAAAGATAGACCAGCTATGATTGAATGGCGGAGTAGACTTGATGGACCGAATGGCCTAATATTGCTCCTACAACACATGAACTTATGATACACTTGATCTCAGCTCACTATACCTGTCCCATGCACCCTCCATTTTCCTGACCAGATCAGTTTATCTCAACTTCCAAGCTTTTTTCCTCCCACCTGCTTTGCCCTTCATTGTAACAGGAACATGTATGCCCTGAACTCATGTCACCACAGATTTTAAAACATCCCATTTACCAGACATTCCTTTGCCAGAAACAACTTACTCCAATCAACTTGAACAAGTTCCTGCCTAATACCATCAAAGTTGGCCTAGCTCCAATTCAGAAACTGCCCTGTCTTTATACATAACTGTCTTAAAGCTAATAGAACAGTGAATGCTGGTCCCAAAAGGTTTGCCAACCAACACTTCCGTCACTTGCCTTTTCCAATTTGCTAAGAGTAGATGCAGCTGTGCCCTCTCCCATGTAGGGCCCCATACATATTGCCTGAGGAAACGTTCTTGAACACATTTTATAAATAACACCCCGTCCAAGCCCTTGGGACTATGACAGTCCTAGCCTACATTGGGCACGTTAAAATCCCCCACCCTGACTACCTTATTAGCCTATTGATGCCTGCAATCTCTTGGCATATTTGCTCCTCCAATTCATCCCTTTTTTATTTCTTAGCTTCACCCATGCAGACTCACTGGATGAACCATCAGCAATGTAATCTCGAACTAATGCCGTGACATTCTTCTTAATCAATAAGGCCCCATCTGTATATCTCCTGCAGCTCTGGTACCCTGGAACATTACACTGCCAGTCCTGTGCCTCTGTTAGCCAGGTTTCCGTAATAGCTACAACATCCTGGTCGCACTATCCATGCCCTGATTTCATCCATCAGACCTCTCACATTAAAATAAGTACAATTAAACCCAACAGTACTTCCTCACTCCCTCTCGTCTATTTTGCCCACTGAACCTTTTTTCCCCCCCAATCACAATCCGTGTCAACTTCCAACCTCTCACCTGCCTCAGTCCTGCAGTGGATCACACCCTCCTCCCAATCTAGTTTAAACCCACCTGTGCAGCACCAGCAAACCTGCCTGCCAGGATATTGGTTCCCCTCCAGTTTAGGTGCAACCCACCCGTCTTGTACAGGTCACCTCTGCCCCAGAAGAGATCCCAAAGGTCCAAACATCTGAATCCATGTCCCGTGCACCAACTTCTCAGCCACACATTCATCTGTCCTTTCTTCCTATTCCCACTTTATCTCGCACATGACACAGGGAGTAATCCAGAGATCACTACCCTGGAGGTCCTGCTTTTTTTTAAACCTTTTGTCTTGTTTGCAGTACCTCATCCCTTTTCCTCACACAAAGACAAAGACCTCCAGCTGCACCCCCCCCCCCCCCTCGAGAATATGATGTAGCCACTCCGACACTGGGCAACTCACCATCCTGGAGTCTCAATTGTCACCACAGAATTTCGCCCCCACCCCCCCCTCTAAAGAGTCACCTACCACTATGGTTCACCCTGACATCATCCTTCCCTGCTGTGTCTCCGAGCCAGTCCCGGTTCCACCGCCCTGCCTGATATTGCCGCTCAACCCTGACGGGTCCTCTCCAACATTATCCAACAGGGGACACCTATGAGGGGAATGGCCACAGGGTCACCTGCATTTTCTACTACTACCCCTCCTAGTGGTCACCCACCTACTCTCTTCCTAAACCTTGGGTGTGACCACCTCACTATAAGTCTTATCCAAGAAGCTTCTTGATGATCCTAAGGTCCTCCAACTGCAGCTCCAATTCCCCCACATGGCTTCTAAGGAGCTGAACCTGGATACAGGTGTAGTCTTCAGGGGTACCAGCAGTTTACCTGACTACCTATGTGCTGCAGGAGGAACACTGCACCATTCTATCTGCCAACACTACTGCACTGAAACAAAAAGCACAAGAATCGCACACAAACAGGCTACAAAACAGATACAACACGGTACCTTTACCTCCCAACCCCATCTCCTCAGACTCCTTGCCAAAGACTCGCACTTGCCCTCAGCACAGCACTTCACCTCAACACACTCTCTCCCACTGCCCAACACACCCTCTCCCCCACTGCACAACACACCCTCTCCCCCACTGCACAACACACCCTCTCTCCCACACTGCACAACACACCCTCTCCCACACTGCACAACACACCCTCTCTCCCACACTGCCCAACACACCCTCTCCCCCACTGCACAACACACCCTCTCCCCCACTGCACAACACACCCTCTCTCCCACACTGCACAACACACCCTCTCCCACACTGCACAACACACCCTCTCTCCCACACTGCACAACACACCCTCTCTCCCACACTGCACAACACACCCTCTCTCCCACACTGCACAACACACCCTCTCCCCCACTGCACAACACACCCTCTCTCCCACACTGCACAACACACCCTCTCTCCCAGTGCTCAACACACCCTCTCTCCCACTGCCCAACACACCCTCTCTCCCCCACTGCACAACACACCCTCTCTCCCACAAATGAAATGTGAACTCTGTTTCTCTTTCCGCAGATGCTGCCTGTCCTGAGTGCTTCCAGCATTTGTTTTCACCATCAGCAATAGTGGCGATTTTCAATGGCATGAATGTTGGTAGCTTCATGCTTAACCAAGGCCATTTCATGTTGAACTTTTGGAAGTCATAATACATCATGCCGAAGTCTTGGGTTACTGGTTTCTTAGTGCCTATCCTTTTTTTAGTCATTGTGGCTGTTGCTCGCTAGCATAATATTGCACAGAAAACTACATACCGATGATATTAACCTTCCACCTTCCATATCAATATGACCATGATTAATATACTTTGATCTCACTAGTTAACTAAAATGAGGGTTCTGTCCCTCAAAGATGTCTTGTTCTTTTGACACCCAGGGATAAATACCACATGGACTGGGGAAATCTCTGTTCACAATTTAATTGTGAAATTCTCTGGACCAATGTTTCACAGGGAAAGTGGGCTATTTGCTGCTTCAATCCATCACACTGGAAGTACACCATGCACACGCCTCAGCTCGTCACTGCCCTACCACGGTGCTGCTTTCCGACTCTTGGCTGGTGCTCCTGGTGAGTGCAGGCGGCTCAGAGCTGGTGATAGACTCGCTGTCACTCTTCTGGTGCAGGTGGAAGGTGGTGAAAGCATGGATGAGAAGGTGGGGAGGGGACATTTAAAAAAGGTAAAAGGAAGAGAACAGAACAATAATGGAGTATTACCAGCAACACCCAAGAGAAAAACTGTTTCATTTCAAAAGTTTAACCAGACTCATCATACATTAACTAAGAGGGCTAATGCATTCAATAAATTGTCACCAGTGCAAATATTCTAAATGTTGTCTTTTTTATGCATTTCATCTGATGAAACTAGTAACCGAGTCGGGATTGCCATTTCCCAGGGTCCGCCTTTAACACGTTGCCGGCCATTTTCATATCTCCTGTTTCATCGCCCACCAGACCCAATCCAAGATCGTGTTCAATCAACTACGACAGAAATTATCTCGTCATGCTATTGTTTGGACAAGTTTAATAATGTTGGAATGGAAGATAGGCAGTTAAGATAAATAGGATTGAATGTACTGTGATGAGTTTTATAACAAATGAAAACCAATCCAAAATTCAGGGAACTCTGAGTTAAACCTTGAGGTTGAATGTTTAACCATTACGCCATGCACCGTTACAACACCCCACCAACCCAAGCACATTTTTCAAACTCTTTCACATCACTGGTGCTCTGCCTTCACTATAGTCTTTGCTTATCCAATCCTTTCCAAGTCAGTGAAATTCAATTTACTAGCCCCTTGCATTGGATGGCAAAAGGCATTATATCAAAAAAACAAGTCTTTGGTCTAAATTAAAAAAACATTCCATTTGATCATTTAAACAAATAAAGCTTTTCAACTTAATTACCCGAGTATGTGCTCATGACAACACACAAAAAAGAGGAGTTGATGGGCATGTGTGAAATAGCACAGGTTGCGAGTTACAGATAAATAAGGAATGATCCCCAGAAAATGGGGATAAATGGATTCACGAGTCATTGCAAGGACAAGAATCCTTCTTCCACTATATTAGTTGTTTTACCAACAAATATCTCCCCTCACTACACCCCCACCCTCACCCCATAGCCAGCCCCAGTTATATCACACACCTCATAATGAACTCTATTCACAATTTAAAATCACATTCCTTGACAGCTTTCCCCCCGGAGAGACCCGGATCTGGACAATATCACAATGCACTTGCGTCTTTGAATGACTTGTCTCCAACTAGGTGCTGGTGCAATGTGTTTAATGCTATACGTTTCTACTAACCGTATCGATGAGTTGCAAGGACTAACCTGCAAGCTTGTTACACTCATGCCGCTATCCGCACTGATTTGTGATTTCTTCTCATCTGGGTCGAAGTCCGGTAAGTGTTTTGGACTCTCAGTACCTACAGGCAACAGACTCGACATCACGATGCAGGAAGATAAATGAACTGTACCGATTCAGCCTGTGGTCACTTACTCCGTGACTCTCATCCACAGTATCAGAATGATAGAGCTTCTAACGAAACCAGAGACTAAAGCTGTTTGTGTTCCACTGCTACAAATTTGAGGGGTGTTTTTTGTACCAGGGTACGTGTTTGACAGCTTTAAGATCAGAGTAAATTGTTTTAACCACTGGGATTTCAGCACATTTATCCACCCAAATTAATCAACACTACCTAATACATTACCACTCCCTTCAATCACCCACTCAAACCGATCAGCACTGCCCAGCACTTTGCTATTCTTTTCAATCACCCAACCAAACCCACGAGGAAGGTCTTAAAAATCACAATCACCTCAAGTTGGTTAAATAGATCTCACAACTTACTTTTTTTTCACCGCAAATGAAGTAAGCCAGTCTAATTAGATGGGCTTGCAAATTAAAATCAGCTACAAAAACCAATCAACTCTGAGTAGCTGCATTCAGAGCTGTCTGCCCGGATATTGTTGTTTTGTCACTTTCCCATATCCTTGTATCCTTCCCCATCCACATCTTCGCTTTGAAATATGGTAAATAAAGCATTCCCCATTTTAGCCACACATTTTAGCCCCATTTTACAAACGACTTGAGTAACTTCATCAATATTCTGCAGGCGATAATCCTCAGTCTGAACCCCACCCAACTCACCTGCGACAGAAACAACTGTTCACGGTTTCTCCTCTTAAAAGCCTGCTAAATTTTAACAAAGATGTTCCAATGCCATCTTCGCAACAGCATCCCAATCCCAGCTGCTACCTTTCCTTTCTGCTTAAGTAATCTAAGATAGCTGCACTGGTCCCAATTGTCAATTTAGCAAAATTTGGTTCATGATTTAACTGCACCATCAGCAAGTCCCGATCATTTAGAAAAAACACCCTGGAAACCAAGGCTAGGTCAATGAAGTTCAAAGGGCATTGGGCAGCAATGGAAGACAAAGAGCAGAACTCGGTGCTGACACTTTGGTCAGTGATCAAATGACCCGTTGGCCAAATTGTACATAAGCATGCGGTGCAACTACACAGCAATGAGCTCACCCCCACTCCACCACACCTGCACCTTGCAAGATTAACGGGTGAGAAAGAGTGCGAGCGAGCGAGAGAGAGAGAGGGGGCAAAGAGAAAGAGAGAGAAAGAAAAAGGAGAAAGACTGAGCTAGAAAGTGATGAAGAGGTACACAAACCTAACAGCATGTCTACAGGTGAGAGGGAATGGGTCTATAGCACATGTTGCGAAAGACTATGTTTGAAACAGAAGACAGGCTAGGGCACCTAGCTACGAAAAGTAATAAGTATTTTGTACAACAGGCCTGAGTTATCAAAATCCTTACTCTGTTTTTCCAAAGCTTTTTGTTTTCTCACATCCTGGTGCTTGTTCCACAACTCTACAACCCAAGATGCATTGCAAGCAGGAAAGAAAGACAGAGAGAGTCAGAGATTGGTTGGATAGGAGAAATGGAGGACACAACACAACCAGGAAATCATTCTCCAATGGAGATGACTTCTCAGTGATCACATGAGAATCAGTGAAGCACAAGGTCATCTGCATGGTTCACAAGTGGCCTCAATAACCTCTGCTCTGTCTCAAAACTTTCTACTCTCTAGAGAACTCTGACATCCCTTTCTTCCAGTGCAAACACAGAGCTTCACCACAGCCCATAACCACACTCAAGATCTTCCCTAACATCAGCATTTCCAACCGCCTCTCTTTCCTTGGCTATGATTAGTGTCGTCAGGCAGTTGGAGTCAATGGGACTGAATGTCCTTCAAGGAATGGGGAAGGGGAGTGACTCGACCAGGAACGTCACCCATTCCTTCTCTCCAGAGATGTGCCTGCCCCGCTGAGTTACTCCAGCATTTTGTGTCTATCTTGGGAGTGACAAGGGTTTTCCACCTGACACCAGCAGAACTCTCTTCCTGCACTTCAAAGAGTTCAGATACAAACTAGGTATATTCCTTTCATGGGAAGATATGAAGCATCCAACTAATGCAACCTGATGACAAAAATGAAGAATGTCAAAATCAGGAAATGGAAGCTTCAGATAAATGTCAGGCGCAAGATTCAACTAATAAATAGGAAGATTCAGAAGGAAAGTGAAAGGTTAATATGGGAGGGAACAGGGTTAGGAAAGATTAGCAAACATTCAATTGAGCCTAAAAGATTGAAACATGGATAAAGACATGCATCAAAAGGGAATCTTTCATACCCTTTCAGGGTCACTTCTGAAGAGTGCAGCTACAATTGAAAAATATAATTCATGCAGCTAATTTTACAGTGAGCTTCCATAAACAAAGACCAAAGAATGTGCGAAGGGTCTTGAACTAAAATGTCACCCATTCCTCTCCTGAGATGTTGCATGACCCGCTGAGTTACTCTAGCATTGTGTGTCTACCTTTGTGCTTTTAGCAATGTTTGATAAGGAAGAATATAGACAGGTAATTCTCTTCGTTGAAATACTGCAATGGAATCTTTTAAATCCACCAGAGGGAGCATGCAGAACCATGATTTAACACCTCATCCACAAAATGACATCTCAGCCAGTGCAGCCCACCCAACCCCCACCCTCCCCCTCTTAGTACTGTGCGAAGTTGCACTGTGTTACCATGCATTTCTGTGCTTGAGTATCTGAAGTGGGACAAATTCGTTACATTTTCATTCAGAGGCAAGAGTGCTACCAATTAAGTCGTGGCTGTTCCAGTGAATGAGGTTGCTCAGGAAAAAAAGTCTCGTCTTTAGGGAACCCAAAGGTCCAGGAAGATAGAGCTACAATATTTAATGACTGCATTTAACTTCACAAGATGGAAGAGGTCACGCTTACATTAAATGATGGAACTTTGAACAGTACAATAGATTTTAAAAAGAGTACTAAAAAAGTCAGGATTACTTAAAAGACATCAAACCTATCAATGGAATGCATTGTAGGTTGCTGAAAGAGGCAAAGGCAGTTCCCAGTATTTCAATCCTCTTTGTTACAGAAATAGTCAGAGGGCTAGAGGGATACCAACCTTTTACTATTTAAGAAATGGTAGGCCAATAAACCAGGTAAATATAGCTTAGCCCTTTGATACGGCAAGTTATGCCAAAGCCCAGCCGACCAACACTTGGACCATATCCAGGCGGATATTTACCAGCCCTCTCATTTCACATCCCATGCGTATTTAAATATGGCCAGAGTTTGATTCCAGGTTCTCACCATCCTTTCGTCACACCCCCACCCCCACATTTCCCCACTGTCATCACAGGACCACCCCACCCACTACCCCACCCACTACCCCACCCCTCTTCCTCTCCGTCCCCAATCCCTTACTATAGCTCAAATCATGGCCACATCCTTGTAATATTCTCTGCATCCCTTCCAGCTTAATGACATCTTTCCAATAGCAGGGTGGTCAAAACTGAACACAATGCTGCGTTGTGGGCCCACCAATGTACCAAGTGCTGCCTCACCAACGTTACCACTTGAAACAATTCCATTAGAACAATGTGTATGAAGGAACTGCAGATGCTGGTTTAAACGTCACCCATTCCTTCTCTCCAGAGATGCTGCCTGCCCCGCTGAGTTACTCCAGCATTTTGTGTCCTTTAGAACAATGGTTCCATTAGAAAGGACCTTCCCTCAATCGTGGCAGAGGTCTCTGATGAACATGTCTCTCTGTAATGAGGTTCTTTTGGAATGGACTCCAATAATTTTCCCACCTCGGCAGTAGAATTAATTGGCCAGAATCACTGAATGTATCCTTTTCTTTTTCAAGCAACAACCGGTGAGCGTTGAATAATGATGGTCAAAGCTGCTGAAATTTCCTCCCTTGTTTCTTTCAACAGCCTATTTCATAGAGGCTTGCAAATGTGTACATTTTCAAAGGAAATGTTTGTGTTTATCTCATCCAATGTTTTACACGTCCTCAACTACAACATGCACACCAACAATGCCATCTGTACGCAGTGCTGCAGTGCATCAGGCCAGTGAGGTCTATACCCAGTGCTGCAGTGCATCAGGCCAGTGTGGTCTGTACCCAGTGCTGCTGTGCATCAGGCCAGTGTGGTCTGTACCCAGTGCTGCAGTGCATCAGGCCAGTGTGGTCTGTACCCAGTGCTGCAGTGCATCAGGCCAGTGGGGTCTGTACGCAGTGCTGCAGTGCATCGGGCCAGTGGGGTCTATACCCAGTGCTGCAGTGCATCAGGTCAGTGAGGTCTGTACACTGTGCTGCAGTGCATCAGGCCAGTGGGGTCTGTACCCAGTGCTGCTGTGCATCAGGCCAGTGGGGTCTGTACCCAGTGCTGCTGTGTATCAGATGAGTGAGGTCTGTACCCAGTGCTGCCGTGCATCAGGCCAGTGGGGTCTGTTAATTCCCTTAATTATCCCCATTTTCTTTATTCTTGTAAAACAGCTTTGGATTTTCTTTGCATGTAGATTCAAGATGGGCAGAGACACCTTAAAGTCAATCTACTAAATTAAAAGCAGCAGGACAAGTTAATAAGATGAATGAAAAATAAGTTGAAATATTTGGATGAAGAAAGAGGCAGGCAGTATCAAGAACAAATAATTGTATAACTTACTGGTTAGGGCAAGGGAAAGAGGTTACACAAGACAGAAGTTGGATGCAGTAGTTCTAATGATTGAACAGAAGGGTTAATATTGCACCAAAGATGTTTTGCATCCATGATTCATCATTTTGGATTTGATCGATCAAATGGACTTATTTATTATCTTCCCGACTAAGTTTCTCTCTCTACCCATTCAGTAAACATAGTCAGCACTTCAGGAGTGAGGGTAATTACCCTTATGTCTGAAGCTTATCATATAAATTTACCCTTCAGTCTTTCCCAGAGAATTCACCACTGTGATGCATGGCCCCTGGATCTGAAATCAGACTAACTTTCATTCTTCTCAACCAGAATTAGATCAGTTTTAAGCCCCAGAGCATGGACTCTAATATCTGGTAAAGTGGGGGTGAAATTTCAACATATAACAAGCCTTGCAAAATGCAGGAGTGCCTCCATAAAATCCAATTTGGTCTGGATATTTACCAGTACCAGGCATACAAGCGCAGGCCTGGCAATGACACACACACCCCATTGGACACTGTTATCCACATGCTTTCTTGTCACAGAGGGACTGCGGTGCTCAAGCCAAATGCCTTGGTATCAGGTTGTGTTCTAAAACATGCACAAATGAAGTACACACCGATTGAAGCTAAAAAGTTTTCTTCATTTAGACTCCGAGAGTCATACTCGCCCAGCCCCTTGTTGACGGTGACTTTGGGTGGGACTTGCAGGTGTGGCACTGGTACATTGAGGGGCTTCATATCCCCCTTTGAGGGCACGGGTTCCTTCCTACCAACGACCGGGCCTCCCTCTGTCGGACTCCGTTTCTTCTTGTCCGGCTCTGAGTCAGAAGGAAGAGAAAGCAGAGACAAAAGCAGTGGTAGTGAATGTAGAATGGTAACTGAGCAACTCGTTAACACAAATACAAACAGTGCCAAAGCTCTACGTTACGCTGGAAGGTAGAAATGTGAAACAGACAACCTGCTGCCAGCAGGACTTAGGTTTGAGCTCAGGCATGTCATTAACTAGTGCCATGTGCAACGGTCTCTAGTGGGGCAGAGTGAAGTAATACTCAGCGCTGCTCTGTGTCCGGGCAACAGTGGCTGAACCCAGTGTTGTGTCTGAGCACTGGTGTGTATACCCAGTGCTGGGTCTGGGCAGTGGTGCCTGAACCCAGTGATGTGAGTCCGAGCGGTAGTGTCTACTCAATGCTGTGTGTGTCCGTGCAGTGATGTCTGAACCCAGTGATGCGAGTCCGAGCAGTGATGTGTATACCCAGTGCTGGGTCTGGGCAGTGGTGTGTGTACCCAGTGCTGGGTCTGGGCAGTGGTGTGTGTACACCCGGTGATGAGTCCGAGCAGTGGTGTGTGTACCCAGTGCTGGGTCTGGGCAGTGGTGTGTGTACCCAGTGCTGGGTCCGGGCAGTGGTGTGTGTACCCAGTGCTGGGTCTGGGCAGTGATGTGTGTACCCAGTGCTGGGTCTGGGCAGTGGTGTGTGTACCCAGTGCTGGGTCTGGGCAGTGGTGTGTGTACCCAGTGCTGGGTCTGGGCAGTGGTGTGTGTACACCCGGTGATGAGTCCGAGCAGTGGTGTGTGTACCCAGTGCTGGGTCTGGGCAGTGGTGTGTGTACCCAGTGCTGGGTCTGGGCAGTGGTGTGTGTACCCAGTGCTGGGTCTGGGCAGTGGTGTGTATACCCAGTGCTGGGTCTGGGCAGTGTTGTGTGTACCCAGTGCTGTGTGTGTCCAGGCGATAGTGTCTGTGTCCGTGCAGTGCTGTGCATTTCCGGGCAGTGGTGTCTCAACCCAGTGCTGCTGTGTCCAGACGAGAGAGTAGTGGATGGGCAATGGTGGTCCCTGACGCTGCTCTGCGTTGGAACAGTGGGTAGTGACACGGTGTTCCCACAGGTCAGGGCAGTGGGATCAGCAGCTGTTGTCAGTGTGCTGTGAAGTGCAGCTGCCTGTCACAGCAGCAAAGTGAGTACAAGGTATGCACGATAACCTCCCTATTCTGTTGGTTCTTTCCCTTTCCAAATGAAGTCTCACTTTTGACACATGGTGGTTTAAGGACAGTTGAATGTCTTCTTACCTTTGTTGTAATAGTGAGTGTGAGCGATCTCAAGGAGGGTGAAAACGCTGGCCATTCCCCCCAGGCCAGCGTTGCTGTACGAATGTTCCAGGCTGGCCACGGAACACTTCAGTAGGTCCAACATCCCCCTATAAACCTTCTTACTGACCTCCTGCAATAATAGCAAAGCCCAACAATCACCACGGAATCAACAGAACGCAGCTTGCATCAAGAGTACCCAATGGCTGTGAGGGAAAGGGGGTGGTGGGTGGGGGCGCGTCAGGGTAGGGGGAGGTAGCGGGGTGGTGGGGGGGGTGGTAGCGGGGGGGAAGGAAGGGGGCGCGGCAAGGAAGGGGGTGCAGTGAGCGAGAGAGGGCTAGTGAAGGGGGGGAGGGTGGAATCAGGGGGTGAGGAGGAAGGCAGGTTTGAGGAATGAGATGGGGAGGCGAGGAGGTAGATGGGGGGCTAGGAAGTAAGAAGCTGGGGGGGGGGTGGGGGGGAGGGGTTGGCAGGGGCAGGGACAAGATAGTTGGGGTAGGGGATACCGGGACTGTGAAGAGTGTAGAGTGGGCCAGTGCTGGAAGGAGGAATATAAAGAGTATTGATAGGTTGTCCAGGAGTTGGACGGAGAAGACTGTGGTGCCTATGTCTTGATTTCATCTTGAAGTTGCAGGCAAGGGACAGGGAACGGCAATCTTTATGAAATATCCCCCAGGCCCGCTTACCACATCCTTCAGGATATCCAGCCGAGCATCCTCCTCAGACTGGATTGTCCTGTTGAGTTTGCTGAGGACAAACACACGGAGCTGCTCATTTTCCAGGAGGCGCCGGACCTTCTTCATGCTTAACCAGCCAACACCTTGTCCGTCTAGTACGTTCTGTACAAGCTCCTTCAGGAACTGCTGGTTCTCACTGTAACATCAACAAGTTACGGGTCACGACCTGTACTGAGAACTTGAAGCTGCTCACACAACTTCCCTCTCCACAGCCCCCTCTCCCACCATGTGCCGCCTGTTGCTCCCCATCTTCCATCAATGTCTGCCTGTCTTTTTCTCACCCCCACTGCATTCCGCATGTTGTTCCCCATTGCCCAATGCATCCGGCCTATTGTTCCCCCTCTCCCACTGTCCCGCCTGTATTTCCTCCTCTCCCACCCTGTCCCACCTGTCATTCGTCAACAGCCAATAATGATTTTTATTGTCACATATGTTAAAACAGTTAAATTCTTGTCCTTGCAAACAGTCCAGTAGAGTATCACCATAGTGTACCATCAGCACGTGTACAGGAATAATCTAGAGCCGCATGCAGGAGGCACCATGTTTTATTGCCATGTTCACAGTCCACGCTCTCGTTCTAATGAGCGGTGCCTGTACCAGGCAAGTCCCAGGCTGTTGCTGGACTCCAGCTGTCTCCTTCCTTGAATGCCACGTCGCTCTGCCTCCTACCACATAATAGCCCTGAATCTCTCTCCCACACCGTGATCGCCGGCCTTGCTCCCTCTTCTCTCACTGTACCTGCTGTTGTTCGCTCTGCCTTGCGGTGATGGGGACTCCCTCTTCACAGTCGGGCTGTGTTTTATGACTGATGATTTCTGATCCACGAGAGCTCGCCTCGTACCTGAATTAAGTGAACCCACAGTGTTAGATGAGCCATGCTCATTGCGCAGGATGCAAACACATACAACTTCTGAAAATTAAATGAATGCAGTGTAAAAATACAAGTCAGACTGGGGTACAAGTGCTGCAATCATACACAGACTTGGAGGAGACCAGGATGGAATGCTGGCTCAGAATGAAGTACGTCCAATGATGGGATTGCAGTGTCAAGGTGGAAGAGCCCAGGGAAGCAGGGAAGGCTGCGACTAGTGGCAAGGTAAGTACAAAATGTGAGTGGGGAGGATGACTGCTGAGCAGAGAGTGTGGGGTGTTTGGATGTAAGCAGCACCTCAGGGGAACAGGTAGGAACAGCTGGCTGGACTGACCCTGCCCTGCGGTGACTGAGGGGACTGAAGGGCGTGCGGCCCCACTCTGGGGAGGGGTGGGAGACGGTGACTCCGAGGTGAGAGTTCAGTGAGGGCGATGCCTGGGAATGGGCAGGAGGGGCTATTGGAACATGGGAGGCCGCAGATGCAATGGGGGTGGTGACGAGGGGTGGGGGTGTGTGAGGCGATGGGGAACGGGAGACAGGTCAGAGCAGAGCTAGTGCAGAAATTGCAGGTTCCTTTACATGCACCTTTAGAAAAACTGATGTGCCTTGGGGGTTTTGGCCGCAGTCATCCTTTTAGTGAGTAGCAGCCACCTACCAACGTTCCAGTGTCAAAACCCAGCTCCTCCTGCAACACTCCAAACCAGGCAAGGAGAAACACTGAATTAGCAAGGAGTTTGAGGAGGGCATTGTGAAGGAATATCATTGCACAGCCTTAAAATGCAAGGGACGGACGTTAAAATCTGGGCAAAGACAGAGGCCTCTTTCATTGGAATGCCAAGGATACACTGATTTCTACATAATTATTTGGGAAAGGCAAATCCCTGTGTGTTGTTAAGTGACAGTTAAAAGCTCTTGAGACAATCCGGGAGCTGCGGCTTAAAGTGGGTAAGAGGTGTGAAGAGGCAAGGTACGGGGAAAGGCAACCTGGGGGCTAGGCAGGAACACGGGGGATTATGGAAGGGAAAGGAAGGGTCTGTGATGCAGATTAGAACAGAATTGTGATCAGCTGGGGAGGGGAATGACGGAGACTGATGAGCAGAAGTCAGGCCTGGGGAAGGGACAAGCAGACCACCTAATAGCCAGAGGCAACTGAGAGAGGTAGTGGGAGATAAAGGACCAGGCAAAGGAGCTGGGAGCAAAGCTTTTGCCCTCATCACATGCAACACCAACAAAGCACCGGATGAACTGCGCATGAGAAGTAGACCGGCAACAACAGGACCATGAGTGAGCTGAGATGGAGGGCATCTAACAACCAATAGATGGGGAAGGCAGACCAAGAACTACGAACAGCCTAATGAGGGAGGCAGAGCATTCTGGCAAAGAGTAAGACAGCCCATGCAAGAGACCCACCTTCACTACCCACTCCAGCTTCGGTTATAATCTCCATTATAGTATTTAGCCCAAATACTGGGACACAAAATTACAGTTAGTGCTCATTCAGCAAAACAAGAGAAAAAAAATCAATCCAACATACGAGCCAGTCTGACCAACAGTATTCCAGCGGTCAGCAAGGAGGACAGTATTGGCTTCCTGATAAAGACTGATCCACCAACGGTGCTGAGATCACACAACGTGCTGCAGCTGCAGATACCAATGCTTATGCATGTGTCTCGACATGCAGTCAAAGAGAAGCAGTGAACTGGTGACCAGCTAACACCTCTGGAAAAACAGGGAGTCTGTGATGCTTTCAAATGTCACTTTACTCAATTGGAATTTCAGCCTGAAACTGTGGTTACTTTGTACATCTCTCCTAATCCAACCCAGAGGCAAGAGGATCAATCTTCCCGTTCGTTCACACACCCTGTTACTGACCAACTGAACAGCCCATTGGAATACTGATCAGGCAGAATTCAATAAACACAAAGCAGATCTGGGCAAGGAGCAGAAAGTACAGAGGCACAAAGACATCCAGTCACCAAACAAACAAAATAATGCCCTCAAATGTGCATCTGTTGTTAAATGACAAGCAGATTAATAACACAGACTTTGAACATTCAGACAAAAGAGCAGACAGGCTGGATGGCGAGCCATCACAGTGCAAAAAGGGCAGCACAAAGAGAGCACGGGGAAGAAAGGGCCATGGCTGCAGGGGCAACATGCATCAACAGGGAGGGCATCACACTGGGCAACTGGCATCAGAGGGTGCACTGCACAGGAGGTAGCACTGTCCAGAAGATACAGTATGGGCACAAGGAACTGGAGATGCTGATTTAACAAAAATAGAGAGTGCTGGTATAACTCACTGAGTCAGGCAGCATCTCTGGAAGGCAAGAATATGTGGCATTTTGGGTGGGATCCTTCTTTACCCCCAACCCAAAATGTCACTTATCCATGTCTTCCAGAGATGCTGAGTTACTCCAGCAGTCTGTATCCAGAGGCATGCAGGGAGTGTTATGCCTTCTTCAGGCTGCCAAAGAATGAGTGAACAGTACCCAAGGAAGAAATGCAAAGTCAGTAAGGAAGGAACATTACTGCAGGAGAAACACGTGTTGGAGTGGCACAGTGCTGGAGGAATGGCAACAAGGGCACGCTGCATTGTTGACAGAGTTATACAAAGTTAAGGAGATGCTGCCAGTAGTGACAGACGGCAGCATCAAAGGACCAGGATTGAGGAAGTTTAGCACTGTTGGGGAGATAGGAGCATATTGATTAATTTAAGTATAGTGGGAATTTAAATTCATGTAATTCAATAAAATTAGAAGATATTGCTAAGATTTATACTAATGAAACTACAGGACTATCACAGAAAAATCACTGGATGAATTTAAGAAAGAGTTAGATAGAGCTCTGGGGGCTAGTGGAATCAAGGGATATGGGGAGAAGTTTGGCACAGGTTACTGATTGTGGATGATCAGCCATGATCACAATGAATGGCGGTGACGGTTCGAAGGGCACGAATGGCCTCCTCCTGCACCTAGTTTCTATGTTTCTATGTAAAAACAATTTGGTTCACCTACGTGCTTCAAGGCAGGTAATTTTTCTGGTTTAGCCTTTGCAAAAACTGTCTTCTCTGGTTTAGCCTTTGCAAAATCTGCTCTTAAAAATCACCTGACACACAAGTTGGTTCAAGTGGTGATTAAGATTAGGGATGGACAATACATTTATTCACACATTGATCAGAGAATCTGAAGATAAAAGTACTGGCCTTGCCAGCAACATCCATATCCCGTGAATGAATGAAAACCTCAGACTGTTAGCACCAAGGAAAAGCTGCATTATCAGATGGAGTCAGATTGGTGAACTGGACAGGCAGTGCCACAAAGTCAGATGAGAGCAATGAGTTCTGCACTGTTGGAGGAATAGTACAGAGGGAGCACCACATTACTATGAAGTTAGTATAAGTACTAGAATGTCAGAGGTTCAGTATCAAGGGAGAGATGCACCAACGAGGGAGCACCATGTTGCTGCAACATCGTTGGAATGGAAGGAACATGCAGGCAGCATTACTGAGGGGGACTTTATTCTGTGGAAAAGGCAATATTGAAGCTGCACTGCTGAAAAGAATGAGAGGAATCTGTAGCTTTGCAAATGGAAAGCAGCTCTGCCCAAGGTGTAGTACCAAGGAATCTGCTTTGAGGTGAGTGGTAACAACTTGCTACTATGGGTAATATCTGGACTTCTCTACTCCAGGGGGTTGTGGAGGCGAGATCGTGAGGGGAGCGACTAGGCTTGTATACACTGGAATTTAGAAGGATGAGAGGGGATCTTATCGAAACATATAAGATTATTAAGGGGTTGGACATGTTAGAGGCAGGAAACATGTTCCCAATGTTGGGGGAGTCCAGAACCAGGGGCCACAGTTTAAGAATAAGGGGTAGGCCATTTAGAACAGAGATGAGGAAAAACTTTTTTAGTCAGAGAGTTGTGAATCTGTGGAATTCTCTGCCTCAGAGGGCAGTGGAGGCCAATTCTCTGAATACATTCAAGAGAGAGCTAGAAAGAGCTCTTAAGGATAGGGGAGTCAGGGGGTATGGGGAGAAAGCAGGAACGGGGTACTGATTGAGAATGATCAGCCATGATTACATTGAATGGCGGTGCTGGCTCGAAGGGCCGAATGGCCTACTCCTGCACCTATTGTCTATTGTCTATTGTGAGGGGAATTAAAAAGTAGATACATTTTTGAAATATCAGGGAATGAGTGCTGTGAGGATCTGTCAAAGGAAGATTGATGATGGTTGGGCAGGACAACCGTGATCATTCTGAACAGTGGGACAGGCTTGAGGAGCCTGGTGAACTTCTCCTGTTCTTACTTTCTAAATTTGGTGTTTTATTGTGGTGTAGAGGCTTACATGGTCCAACAACATCTCGAGTAACGCCCTCTACGGCTATGTTCCTGATAAGGTCGGACACAGTGCAAATCTGAGGAAGAGATTCCAAAATATGATCCAAAAAGTCCTCAATGGTGGCAAAAAGTGGAAGAAACCTGGAGCGGTGCAATGACCACAATGATTAAGGGCATCAACTGCCTAGATCAGAAGGAGCTGAATGCGCGGAGTCCTAAATGTAATACACACAGTCTTCCGATAGATCCAAACCCCAGCAATTATGCTAGATTGACAAGATATAGCTTTGATATCTGGAGGCCCCTGACAAAGAATGCACACCGGTTGTTAGGCACCCACATTCAGGTGGATTAGTTAAAGCTGGATTCGTAGCCGAAGGCTGGATAGATTATACCATCACCATGTACAAATCAGTGACAAAGACTATAAACATTGGGAGCCCCCAGTGGAGAGTATCCCATCACATTCCTAACTCAATAATTTTCAGCAGTTAGGAGTAAGCTGCCAACTGCAGGATTCCTCGCCACTGACCTACTTTTTGTCACCCATTCTGCTTTAGATACATCAACCATGGGGAAAAGATTCTGACTACCATCACTATCTATACCTGCAATAATACAGCACGTCACCCCTCAACCACTTTAGTTGCAGGAAAAACAAAACTTTGCAGCCAAAGCCCCCACTCCAGGTAACTTCCTGGTGACTGTCCTCTGCAATCACATTCTCCTTGTTGTGTGGCAATCAGAACAGCACACATATGGGTGTTTCCGTAAATACAGCACTCAGTAGTGAAATTGAACGTCTCCAAACTTCCAGCTTATTTTCCTGCTTATAATGTAATATTCCCATTGTTTCATATCCTGTATTTTAAATAGTATAGATCATGGTGTATCCCCAAAATAATGAGATGAAGCAAAAATAAATCAATCCGTTTTTACAAAGAAAAATATCAGATGTGTCCCTGTGTTTTCTTGCCTATTTTTGTGACATTTGTCAAGCAGGATTTCGTCAAATGCTTAGGCTAATTTATACCAGAAAGATTACATTAATTTTGCAATGAAATAACTCTATATAAGCCAAATTACGATTCTGCTTATGATTTATCACCCGATGAGATGGTTTTCTGATGCCCCACGTTTGTGCAGCAAGTGAGTAACAGTGTCCATTTTGTCACGTGTGAAATGTGTGAGTTAAAAGCAGAGTAATCGTTTTTATATTTATTGTTTCTTTTTTATTGTTTATATTTTTTGTTAAAGCTTTCCATTGAAATACTTAATAATGAATAGAACTTAAAATCATGAAATATAAATCTAGTTTGCTCACCTATTTTATCGATGTCTCATTCTGTAGTCCCTCCCGTTGTCTGACCTCATCAATGCTATTACTGGGATTTTTTGCACTCATCACGATTTAAAAAAAAATTCAAACAACGCGATTGTAATGACCCTGACCTGAACTACGGGCCACATAGTGGGTTACGTGCCGACATTTTGTAAGGGAGCTTGGAAATCAAGAGACAGTCTCGGTTTTTTTCCTTTAAATTTTGAAAGTAATAAATTTTGGTCAAGTTTTGACCACAAATTAGCTCAAAAGGATCATAGGTAGGCCCATTTTTAATGCTGTGGTATTTCATTATGATTTAATAACTTTCAAATTTGGCCACCCATGTCACAGGTTGGTACTCTTATTTACAGAAACACCCATATGTTGTTCTATAATGTAAAATTCCAGTTTTTATATTCTATGCCCTGACCTATGAAGGCAAACATGTCTTGTATCTTTTTCACTATCCTATTAATCAATGTTTTCATTTTCAGAGCCAGAGTGTCATAGAGCATGGAAATAGGCCCTTTGTTTCCTATTAAATCTTTCCCCTCTCACCTTTAACCTATGTCCTCTACTCTGACTCCTCTACTCTGGGTAAAAGACACTTTGCAATCAGCTTTATCTATTCCCCACATGATCTTCTACACATGTCTGCAAGATCACCCCTCGGCCTCCAGCATTCCAAGGAATAAAGTCCCAGCCTGCCCAACCTCTTCCTATACCTCAACCCCTCAGGTCCTGGCAACATCCTTGTAAATCTTCTCTGCACTCATTCCAGCTTAACAAGAAGAACATCCAGTTCTTGTATCCAAAGGTCTCTTGCTTCATCAGCATTCCTTAGCATCTTGTCCAGATGCTGCCTAAATGTTGTGAAAGTCTCTACCTCCACTACCCACTTGGGCAGTACATTCCAGATTACAAACATCCTCTGTGGTTAAATATTCTTCCTCGGATCCCTTCATTTCCCTCTAGGTTTTCTCTATCCTCTAAGTTTTCCCACTTCTACTATGGGGAAGTTTCCTACTATCTACCCTATCTATTCCCCCCATAATTTTGTACACCTCGATCAAATGTCCTCATAACTCCATGGAAAATACATGCCCATCCAATTACAGCTCCTAAGTAAAACATCTCATTGCAAGCGACATCCTGGCGAATCATCTTTGCATCATAAGAGCAGGAGAGCATAAGACATAGGAACAGAATTAGACCATTCATCCCATCAAGTCTAGTCCACATGGCTTATTTATTTTTCCACCTTCAAACCCATTCTCCTACCTTACCAGTTTTATAAAGAGGCAACATGACTTCCCAATTTTCACATTGAATGCCCCAGCTGATAAAAATAAGTATGCTGTATGCCTTCCCTACCACCCCATCTACCCGTGTTGCCACTTTCAAAGGGCTATGGACTTGCACCCCAAGAGCGGCTCACTACATCAACACTCCAAACGGTCCTAACATTAACTATACACTTTACTCTAGCATTTGAACTCCCAAAACACACCTCACATTTGGCTGGATTAAACTCTATCTGCCATTTCTCTACCCAAATTTTGAAATGATCTATATCCTGCTATATCCTTTGACAACCTTTCACACTATCTACAACCTCGCCAATTTCTTGTTGTCTGCAAATTTCCTAATCAGACCACTCATTTATATTGTTTAAATAATTTACATATGTACGATAAACAATGAAGGCCCCAGCACTGATCTTTGTGGAACCACACTGGTCACAGACATTCAGTTAGAAAAACACCCCTCCATCACTACTCGGTCTTCTTTTGACAGTATCCAACTTAACAACTCCAAATTCCACGTGACAAAATCATCTGGACCAGCCAACTATCAGTATGTGTCATTGCCTTAGTAAATCCAAAGTCGACAACGTCCACTGCACTATTCTCATCAATCACCTTCCTCAATTCTTCAGGAAACTCAATCAAATTTTTGAGACAGGATTTCCCCCCACACAAAGCTATGGTAACGATCCCAACTAAATTCATGCTTTTCCAAATTTGAGTAAATCCTGTCCCCAAGAATCCTAAATAATTCTGCCCCATTTAAGTCATCCTCCATTCAGTGTGGTGACATTTCAGCTGTGGCATAATCAATATTTTATAAAGTTGCACCAAAACTTCCCTGCTCCGACATTCCATTCCCTGACTATTGTAGGCTGGTATCCTGTATGTCTGCATTAACATCCTATCTACCTCTGTTGTT
Organism: Rhinoraja longicauda; assembly: GCF_053455715.1. NCBI lineage: Eukaryota > Metazoa > Chordata > Chondrichthyes > Rajiformes > Arhynchobatidae > Rhinoraja > Rhinoraja longicauda. Next base: position 4,456,988 of record NC_135970.1, read on the forward strand.
TTCGCCCTCTCTGCCACCAGCCAGAACAAGGTTAGGGTTCCACTTGTCCTCGTCTTCCACCCAACCACCATCTACATCAAACAGATCCTGCATAATTTCTGCCATTGCCCACTGCTTTCAGCACTCCAAACCTTCCATTTTATCCCTTCCCACCATTACAGGACCCAAACAGTGCCTCCATATGAGCCAGAGATTCACTTGCACACCTTCCAATTTAGAATAATGGATTCAGAACTGCAATGCAGAAGACTAACCTCTTCTGTTCCAGCTCCTAACCTGCTCCCACAAAGTGTCTTCTAACTGGGCACATTACAACCCTCAGTATTAACACTGTGTTAGTAATTTCAGATTTCAGAGACTGGTGGGTGGCTGGAACGCAAGGGATGTTGGTGGAAACAGATATGATAGTGACATTTAAGAGGCTTTTAAATGGGAACAAAAATATGCAGAGAATGGAGGGGTACAGATCATGTGCAGGCATAATTACTTTAATTTGGCATCATGTTTGGCACAGACATGAAAACTGTTGGTGGCTCAGGGTCAGGGCTAAGGACATGTTCCTGTGCTACACTGTTTTATGTTCTATGTTCAAGTAATGTCAACAAGGGAGGTGATCAAAATTGATCACAGAGAACAGAGGGTAATATACTAGTGTTGTCTGAGAGTTGGGGAACAGTAGGAATAAATTGTTTTTTCTCGGGTTAGAAGCTGTGACTAGTAGTATTGTACCAATAAGAGCTTGATCCACAATTATTCACAATTCATGTCTAAATTTGACTGTGAGCACCGAGCTTACTGATCACAGAAAACCGTGGGATAGTGGGAAGTGATGAGGATGGAGAGAGGCTTCAAGGGGATATAAAATGAGTGTGTGGTCACCAATCTTAGAGGCACACATCCATTCTCTGATCTGCTTTCCCCTCTCACCTTAAATCTATGCCCTCTGGTTCTTGATTCTCCTACATTGGGTAAAAGGTTCTGTACATTTACCCTACTATTCCCCTCATGATCGTATACACCTTTATGAGATTACCCCTCATCCTCCTGCGCTCCAAGGAATAAAGTTCTAGCTTAGTCAACCTCTCACTACAGCTCTGGCTCTCAAGCCCAGGCAACATCCTCATAAATCTTCTCTGCACCTTTTCCAACATCTTTCCCATGACCAAAACTGAACACAATACTCCAAATGTGGCCCAACCAAAGTCTTGTACAACTGTCACATAACATCCCAACTTCTATACTCAATACCCTGACTGATGGAAGGAATAATGCGCCAAAACCTTAACAACCCAGTAAAGTTACTTTCACGGAACGGTGTACCTGCACTCCTAGATCCGTCTGCTCTACGACACTCCCCAGAGTGTTGAAGGTTCAACTGTGAAGGTTCACTGTGAAGGTTCTGCCCTGATTTGACTTCCCATTATGCAACACATCCCACTAATCTTCATTAAACTCCATTACACATTCCTCAGCCCACCTGTCCAACTAATCAAGATTCAGCTGCAATTTTTGATAACCATTTTCGCTATCTACGATGCCACCCACTTGTGTCACCTGCAAACTTTCTAATCATATCATCTACATTTTCATCCAAATCATTGATATAAACCAAACAGAAAAAGGCCCAGCACCGATCCCTGACACACACCAAAAGTCACAGGCCTCCAGTTTGAAAAACAACCTTCTGGCATCACCCTCACCTCCATTCCACGAAGTCAATTCTCTATCCAGTCGGCGAGCTCTCTCTGGATCTCATGCAATCTAACCTTCCTGAGCAGCCTACCATGCAAATCCTTATCAAATGCTTTGCTGAAGTCCATATAGACAATGCCTGTGGCTTTGCCCGCAGAAACCTGTTTCGTTACTTCTTCAAAAAACTCAACTAGATTCATGAGGGGGGTGAGAAGAGGTAAGATGGGGTGGTCTGGACATCGGGGAAGGGAGGGGATGAGCAGAATGAAGGAAATGGAAAAGGCAGCTCTACCCGAGAGCATGGATGCTACAGATCATGCACGCAATGGGCTCCATTCACACAGTAACCCCATCCCCACAAGCCAGATCTAGGGATAGAGTCACTTATTAACACCAGGAACTCAGCGCTTTTCCATTTTTTGTCTCGGTCTGTTCAAATGTCAGAATAAATATAATACGGTCTTCCTTTGTCCCGCCCCCCTGACATCAGTCTGAAGAAGGGTCTCGACCCGAAACGTCACCCATTCCTTCTCTCCTGAGATGCTGCCTGACCTGCTGAGTTACTCCAGCATTTTGTGAATAAATACCTTCGATTTGTACCAGCATCTGCAGTTATTTTCTTATAATACTGTCTTGTCATCCGGAGAAATGGCTGAGCAGAATTGACCTTCATTCTGTAGAATTGAGGAAATGTCCTCACTATTCTTCAAAGGCTTTGCAGGTTAGGTGCTTGGAATCAATTTTAGCTTTGATAATCTACATCAAGGATTAGCTATTTAAGATGAAAATGAAAAGATGAAAAGATGATCAGCTATTTATGATGATGAGGTGGAAATCTATTGAATTCTCTAGATCAGAGAGCTGTTAGTGATTAGTCAATGGATATGTTCAAGGCTGACTGAAATGAATTTTTAGGCATTTAAAAAAGTCAAACAATGGAAAGTTGGAGTTGGTGTAAATCCATTCACGCATTATTTTATTGAATGATGGTGCAAGCTTAAAGCGCTGGATTTTTTAGATATCAACAAATATACCAAACTGGCATTTCAATCAAACTACCAATCATATCACATCAGTACTCAAATATGTGTCTACTAAATCAGTTATTATTTACCCAAAGTACCACCCGCCATCGTGACGTGGATAGAAGTCTGTTAAAATCAGAACCCAATCATCCTTGGCTGAGAGTGCCGATTATAACCATGCCCAAGTCATGTCCAGTGCCTCAGCCAGCTGAGCTGGTCATTTAATTTGGTGACTCCTCCTCTTCGACAGAGTTTATGCACAAAATGAGTGAGCCCAGCAAGCAGCAAGACAACAAGCCAAGAGGTTAGCTGCGCTGAGACATGCTTACTGATGAAGGCAGGCAAGAACACAGACACGGGCAAAAGGACATGCAGGAAGGAGATGTAAAGAAAGGGGACACTCAAGTTCAAGCCACCTGTCAAAGGAACAAGTGGTTTCAAATTGTTTGTGCTGCTTTGGTTTGTGATGCACAGATGATTCTCTAAACCTCAGAGAGGACGCTGAACAAAATAGCATTTACCTCGTGCCTTCAGGGAGGACAGTGTTCCACAATGTACGCCTCCCGGCCACACTACCAAAAATGTAACACCAAGCAAGACAGGGCCGATGATGGAAAGTTTGGTTAAGTGGCTGGCTTTAAAACGCATCTTTGAGTATAGAGACAGAGGGGGAGGGAGGAGGGAGAGGTTTAATGAGGGAATGCTAGCTGAAGGCATAAAGTGAGGGAGGACAGTGATGTGCAAAGGCCAGATATGGAAAAGTACTGATATCTTGGAGGTATATTAGGCATGGGGAGACTAGCTCACTGACGAATTAAAAAAAGAATGACAGAACGTAAAACCTGGGCTTTCTTGAATCTGAGATAACAGCAGCCTGCACTCGAAATTGCTTCAAAACTCCATTCACACCACAAGTCCAATAGGATGGAGAGATCTGTACCTTTGAGGCTGGGGAACGGTGTGCTCTTGTCTCGCCCTGCTTTGTTTGGTAATGCCAGGTTAGAGAGGCTGAAGCTGCTGCCACGACTCTTGTAGATGTTACCTATACATCAAGGACATCAATTGAATAAACATATTCCATGCCACCAGCTCAGCTCGGCAATACACAAAAAATCCATCTGCTTTCATTAGGCACACACACCATTAAATACATCAGCAAACAAAATTCAAACAGACTAAATAAACCATGGCCTAAGCAAGAAACATGTGGCCATCCAATTAACTCAAGCACTGGGAATATGGCACCAGCACAAAACTTGCAATCATCCTTTGTTCAGGTCCTTGTGCAACACTCACAAAAGGGTTCCAAGTCCAAGAGCAGTACTTATCATATTGCCACGGGTCTGGTGTAGTACTCATGACAGAGCCCTCCCAAGGCACTTGCGATTCTAGGTCAGAGTTTACCACTCAAGATACTGTCAAGTTTCCTCATCCCAGGGCAGCACTCACGACACTGACTGCACTTGCGACAACTTCCATTCCCAGTTCCTTGCCAGGTTCTGACTGTCTACCTATGCCTCCCATAATTTTATATACTTCTGTTAAGTCTCCCCTCAATCTGTGATGTTCTATGAAAAATAATCAAGGTCTACCCAACCTCTCCCTGTAACTGAAACCCTCTTATTCAGGCAACATTCTGGTGAACCTCCTCTGTGACCTCTCCAAAACCTCCACATCTTTCCTGTAAAGGGGAAACCACAATCGCATGCAATACTCTAAATGCGACCTAACCAAAGTCCTACAGAGCTGCATCATGACTTCCTGACCCTTGTATTCAATGCCCCCAGCAATGAATACAAACATATCATACTTCTTCTTTACCACTTTATCTACTTGTGCAGCCACCTTTAATGAGCTATGAATTAGACTCGAAGATGCCTCTGCACATCAATGCTATTAAGGGTCTTGCCATTAACTCGATACTCTCTCCTTACACTTAACCTTCCAAAGTGCAACACCTCACACTTGCATGGATTAAAATCGATCTGCCATTTCTCCGCCCATTTCTGCAGCTGACCTTTATCCCGCTGTATCTTCTGAGAGCATTCCTCTGTCTGCAACTCCTCCAATTTTGGCGTCATCAGCAAACTTACTCGCCAACCCATCCACATTTACATCAAGGTCATTTATGTATGTCGCACAGAGATTCCTAGCACAGATCCCAGCGGAATTCCACTCGCCACAGACCTCCAGCCAGAATATCTACCTTCCACCAAAACCCTGTCTTCTATGAATAAGCCAGTTCTGTGTCATTGTCAATCCCATACATTGTCATCAGCTTACCGTAAGGCACCTTATCAAAAACCTTACTAAAATCCATGTATACAACATCCACTACCCTCCCTTCATCAATCTCACTTGTCACCTCAAAAAATCTAATCGTTAGTAAGATATGACCTGCCGTGTACAAAGCCATGCTGGCTATTCCTGATTCACCCATTCTCTTCCAAATGGAAGTAAATCTTATCTTGAAGAATTCTTTCCATTTTCTCCACCACTGATGTGAAGCTCACCAGCCAAGAGTTTCCTGGATTCTCTCTACTTCCTTTATTTAACAAAGGAACAACATTGGACACATCTCCAGTCCTCTGGGACCTTGCACGTGGCTAGAGAAGAATCACAGATCCCCGTTGCAGTGGCCTTCTCTCTTGCCTCCTTCAATAACCTGGGATAGATCCCATCAAGTCCTGGGGACCTATCTACCCTAATGTTCTTCAAGAGCCTCAGAACCATCTCCTTCGATCTCAAACTGCCCTAGCATGTTTGTATTCACTGCACTGATCTTGCTGTTCTCCAAGTCCTTCTCAGTGAATAAAGATGCAATGTACTCGATTAGTACCTCACCTATATCTGCCGACTCCCACTTTTATCTTTTCCAGGTCACCCTCTTATATTTAATGTACATATAAGAAGTCTTGTGATTTTCCTTAATCCAAATCGCCAATGACATTTCATGGCCCCTTTTGGCCTTTCTAATTGTCTGCTTGGTTCATTCCTATTCACTTTCTATTCCTCGTCTGATGCCACCTTTTTACACAGGAAATATGCTTCCTTTTCTTCCTGACCAAGTTTACAACCTTTTTAGTCATCCACAGTTCCTTTACTTTGCCATCTTCATCCCACCTCTTTACTGGAATGCGCTGATCCTGCACTTCAATCAGCTGGCCAACGACTCCTACGTTGTCTGTGCACTTACCTAATAACATCTGTTCCCAATCTACCCTCCCTCGCCCCTGCCTAATGACATTGTAATCTGCCTCGCCCCAATGAAGTGCCTTCCCTCAACATCCCTATTCAAAACAATCTTAAAACGTATGGAATTGTGCTCCACTATCTAATCAGCCCTTTCATTTGCTGACCTGCTGCTATGGTTCCCAGAGTGTATTCAGCACTGATTTTGATGCATCTTTGGGGATTGGGAAGATAGAGACCTATGGGGAACAGCCAGAATGGTTTATTAAATAGCCCACACCGACCCTATTTCTAATAATTTTACATTCTTTTATCTCACCTTCAGATGCCACCGTACAGTAATGGTGTTATCCTCAACCAGACACGTTCAGTTCAAGTACACCATTAAACACAAATTATTTAACAGAACATTAAATACAATGCAACTCTAATAATCTACTATTTGATTGTTCGGAAATACTTATGTTCCAGGCTCAGGCGCACCAGCACATTGGTTGTTGTGCTTCCTTTAAATTTACCAGGGTCCCATTTCCTGCATACATTTGCACCACGAGGGACTTATTTTCAACACTCCCTTTAACACTCCCTGTAGTTTACGCAAACATTTATATTACTATAGACCAAATGGACCCATTGGGCCCAAACCTCTCCTGCATTGGTGCAGAACCCTCCCCTCTTCTCCCTTCTATCCCCCTCAACCCCCTTTATCCTCCCTCCTCCCCCCACACCCCTCCCCCCCTCTCCCTCCCTCCCTAGGAAATAGATTTAAACTTTAAAATGTGAATAACTTTAAAAATATAACACCGATTTCAATGAAACTTCTTCCATTAGCACCAAAGGGACGACGGTGAGTAATGTGGGCCTAAAATTGTTGCGCTATCATGTACCGTTTTGGCTGTAGTTCATGAACAAACAAACAAACAAACAAACAAGAGTTTTAGTATATAGATGTAACATCTTAAAATAAATAAATAAAGAAGTATGTTGAGGTATTGCCACAGACAATATCCAAATAGATCAGAAAATCTGCCAGTTTACCAAAGTCCCAAGGGTATCAAAACAAAGTACTGGAGGAACTCAGTGGGTCAGACAGCTTCTGGGAAGGGAATGACAGACTATATTTTGAGTCAAGACCCTTCTTCAGACAGATTGTAGTGGGGGGGAGAAAGCAGAAAAATAGAGGGTGGGGGTGGGTCAACACCTGACAAGTGAGGGGAGTTTAATTGGCATATGGATGGGCGTTTAATTGGCAGATTGGGTGGAGTAAGTGACAAAGGCTAGAGGTGAAAAGGAGACAAAGGGGTGTCATCAGATAAGGAGAGAAGGAGATTAAAATGTAAAGCTAGAGGGAGGGATATAGGTGGAAGGGGGCAGTGTGAAGCACATGTGACCAGCAAAAATAATGGGACATTTTAATATTCAAACAGGCTGGGTAAGGTAAAGTAAGCTGGATTGACAAAAATACTTAAGCAAATAAAATGGAGCATACTAAAGCCAACTCTTCTCAACATACCAAACCCTTGGCTAAATAACAAGACACTTACTGGCAAATGACATAAATCCTCCAAAGCCCTCGCTGCTGTTGTTGGAAATGGTGGAGTTTGGGGAACTTGCTCGAGAATCAGATTCCACTTCAGAATCACTTGGAAGTCTCAAACTGTTGGGTCGAAGCAGCTTCGTGGACCTGGAACATGAATAGCAGAGATAATACAGTTCCTATTTCCTTGAGTTGCAAGAGGCACATCTAGTGTATATCAAAGGATTGCAATCAATTCCATTCCCACCTTAATGTTCCTGTAAATCAATCACTCTTACTCCGATTCTCCTAACACCCACCTACATATGGGGCAACATCTGGAGGTGTGGGAGAAACCGGCACAGTCTGGGAAGCCCACACGGTCACAGGGAAAATGTGTAAACCCCTCACAGACAGCACCCAAGGTTACGATCGAACTAGGACTTCTGCACCTGAGGCAGAGTTCTACATGGTGTGCCACCATACCACCCTGTGTATAAGAACACCACTGTACTTGTGAATCTCTTTTGCACATTTGCCTGTCTTTCTATCCTTTTGTAAAGTGGTGATCAGAGCAATGCACAAAATATCCTAGCCAAGGCACAAAGCAAATTGAACACATCTTCACTGGCTTTCAATACTATTGCTCTGGAAAGGAACCCCAAATCTTAAGCTGCTTTTCGTGGCCATAGTAACAGACAGCACTGGCTTTATTGATATGTATATGCATCCCCAAATCGCCGTATTACTCCAAGTCTCTGCTATGTTCGTCCCTCTGACTCTCACCATTTTGAGGTGAAACAGATGCTGCTCTTCAAAGACTGATGCCAGATGATGTCACCAAAATGTTGAAGTAAACACTTTCGTTCTGCACCCTTGAGTATTTAATTGCTCTCAATGTGCCAACCTAATCTTACCTGTAAACATAACACCTTATCTCAACTATACTTACTGTCATAGGATCTGAGCATTAAACTTTGTTTTTTTTGCAGTGCATAAAATGCAGTGTACAAAAAAAATTGATTGTGATACACAATTGGCAGCTTAAAATGAACTTTATGGATGGTGAAGCGTATGAGGCGTAGGAAAGAACTGCAGATGCTGGTTTAAATCGAAGTAGACACAAAATGCTGGAGTAATTCAGCGGGACAGGCAACATCACTGGAGAGAAGGAATGGGTGTCCCGAAATGTCACCCATTCCTTCTCTCCAGAGATGCTGCCTGCCTGTCCCTCCAGTTACCCCAGCATTCATGCTTTCCCTTTGTAAATGATTCATGCGAGTGCAATAACCACACCATCTGCAACTTACACAGGAAATCGGGTGTAAAATACAGGAACAAGCCCAGCACCTATGCTTCTTAATTGAAAATTTGCTGGGGAGTTAATTAGAATAGAGCCCCTTGAAATTAGACATCATAAACTTTGAAAGTGTCAGCATTGGCCATTTCAAACCAAAGTACGGCTTTTTTTCCCCCTCAAGAAGAGAATAACATAGTCATGATGCTGCTGAGCCTCCTGCATGATGAAGACGGGCCAGGCCGCCCTCAAAGGCAGCTGCAAGATCGAAGACTAAAGCAATCTGCCGAGGAAAGCAGAACCATATCCATCAGTGGAAATTAGAATTTCCTGGAAATTAAGAGGCGAACGAGTGGATGTGCTAAATTTGGATAGCCAGATGTTCCACACCAGCTACAGGACATAAAAGTAGATGTCAACAAACAGCTTAGCCATGCGAGTATAACAGAAAACAGAGGCAAGGCTCTCTCGGGTTGCCAAGACGGAACAAATTACCCGCTATGAGGATCAGTGCTGGAGTCTCAACCTTCCTAAATTTATATAAATGACGGTGATAAAGCTACCAAAGGTACAATTGCTAACTTAGCTGACAAATTTAAGCAAAAAAAATCGGTTGTGAAGAGGATACAAGCAAGCTGCAGGGATCTATACAGGTTGTCAATGGACAAACATCCTATAAATGGAGGTTGTTATGAGAAAATGTGAAATTGACCTCAACCCCCCTCCCTCCCTCCTCCCCCATTTCCTTCCCCTCCCCCCCTCCATCCACCCCACTTCCCTCCCCCCAACTCCATCCCCCTAACCCCCCCTTATCCTCCCTTCTACCCCTTCCCTCTCCCCCCTCCCTCCCTAGGAGATAGATTTAACTTTAAAATGTGAATAACTTTAAAAATATAACACCAATTTCAATTAAACTTCTTCCATTAGCACCAAAGGGACGACGGTGAGTAAGGTGGGCCTAAAATTGTTGCGCTATCGTGTACCGTTTTGGCTGTACTTCAGGAACAAACAAACAAACAAACAAACGAGTTTTAGTATATAGATAATGGAATGGTATCATTTATTGCAAGGCGGATTGGATAAAAAGGAGGTTATGCTCCAATTACACAGGACATTGGTGAGATTACTGAGGAGTTCTGGAAAAATGTATAGCATTGGTCTGCCAAGCAAGGAAAGAGTTCAGAGAAGGTTTACTGGATCAATATTAAGAATGGGTGGATAGCAACAGGAACTGGTTAGACGTACTTTCTAGAGAGGGGACTTGATTGAAACTTAAAAGACCCTGAATGGTTTTGACCATCTGTGAGTCATCCATTGAAGACAGATGAAGCAAAATATTTCTCCAAGGGTCATGAATCTTCAAAACTCTCTTCCTTGAAGGACAGTAGCAGCAGATTTTTAAAATATTTTTAAAGCAGAGATAAGAAGATTCCTGATAAGCAGATGGAGAAAGGTTTTTTGTGGGCAAATAGGAACATAGTGTTGAGATTATAATATTAGCCATGACTTTATTCAAGACAGCAGCAGGCTCAAGGGGGTCTAGTGGTCTACGCAAGCTTTGAATTGTTTGTTTGTATGTTGATATACATGTAATTCAACCTAGATGGAGCAGAGAGCCTGAAGACCAAGATTCTCCAAAATGTAGTGACAACACATTTACGGTTGCTGCAGTAGGGGATTTTAACTTTCTCAATATTAACTGGGAATGTCATAGTTGCAAAAGGTTTACACAGGGCAGGATTTGTCAAATCTATTCAGGAATGTTTCCTCTGGCATTATGTTGAGGGCCCCACATGGGAGAGGGCATGTGGATTTTTGGAAGTGAATTTTTCTGCCTCCTAAATTCTTAATGTCTGGATCATTCCAGGTAATACCGCTGAGATGTGGTTTGACTTGAGAACAGATGAATAAGATGGTGTTCTTACCCCTCAGAATACTCTCTAATAACTTTCCAACCACAGATGTTAGACTCACTGGCCTGTAGCTTCCAGGCTTTTCACTGCAGCCCTTCTTAATTTCCCTCCTGAGATAAATAAAGTTCTATTCTATTGTATTGTAAATAGAGGCACAACATTTGCTGTCTTCCAGTCTTCAGGCATCTCACTCGTATTTAATGACGACTCATAAATTTCAGCCAGGAGACCTGCAATTTCCTCTCTAGCTTCCCACAGTGTCATGAGATATAATCTCATCAGGCCCGGGAGATTTGTCCACTTTTACACATGCCAGGACCTTCAGCACCTCCTCGACCGTAATACTGACTGCCCCCAAGACACTTTCATTGACTGCATGGGCTCCTCGGTCTTTGTGTCGTTCTCCGCAGTAAAATCAGAGGAGAAATACTTATCGAGGACCTTACCCATCTCCTGTGGATTCACATAGAGTTGACCACTTTGATTATTGAGGGGTCCCATTCTTTTTCCCTTTATGTACATAAAATCTCTTGGGATTATCCTTGATGTCATCTGCCAGAGCCATCCCCTGCCCCCTTTTTGCCCTCCTGATTTCCTTTTTAAGCTTGTTCTCAGTTCCCGAAATTCCTCCAGGGATACACTTGATCCCAGCTGCTTATACCTGTCCCATGCCTCCTTTTTCTTGACCAGAGCCTCAATTTTTCTTGTCATCCAAGCTCACCTGCCTTGCCCTTCACTCTGAGAGGGTGCATGCCCTGGATTCTTGCCAGCACTTTTAAAAACATCTCACTTTCCTGACATTGCTTTTCATTCACACAACCTGCTCCAATCAACTTGAGCAAGTTCATGTCTTATACCTTCAAAGTTGGCCTTCCCCCAATTTTGAATTTTAACTCGTGTGCCCGCCCTATCTCTATCCATATTTTAAACCTAATAGAACAGTGGTCACTGGTCCCAAAAGGCTCATCTACAAACATTTCATCCATTTGCCCCTTCCAATTTCCCAAGACTAGATCAAGCATTGCCCTCTCCCATGTGGGGCCCTCAACATAATGCCAGAGGAAACATTCCTGAATAGATTTGACAAATCCTGCCCTGTGTAAACCTTTTGCAACTATGACATTCCCAGTTAATATTGAGAAAGTTAAAATCCCCTACTACAGCAACCGTATTAGTTCTGCAGCTGCCTGCAATCTCCTCGCATATTTGCTCTTCTAATTCTCGTTGACTGTTTGGGAGTCTGTAGTACACTGCCAACAAGGTGATAATCCCTTTCTTGTCTAGGAAAACAATTGCAGATGCTGGTACAAATCGAAGGTATCACAAAATGTTGGAGTAACTCAGCAGGTCAGGCAGCATCTAGGAGAGAGGGAATGGGTGACGTTTCGGGTCGAGACCCTTCTTCAGACTGACGTCAGGGGGGCGGAACAAAGAAAGGATATAGGTGGAGACAGGAAGATAGAGGGAGACCGGGGAAGGGGAGGGGAAGAGAGGGACAGAGGAACTATCTAAAGTTGGAGAAGTCAATGTTCATACCGCTGGGCTGTAGGCTGCCCAAGCGAAATTCTTGTCTGTCAGCTCCACCCCTATAGCCTCACTAGATGAACTGCCTGTCTTGTCAATTTAGACAACTGCTGTAACATCCTGCTTAATCAATAACAAAACACCCCCTCCTCTTTTACCCCCAACTGTCTTTACTGAAGAACCTGTACCCTGGAACATTGAGCTGCCAGTCCTGCCCCTCTCTTAACCTGATTTCTGTAATTTTGCCTCCATACCTTTAAGGTGAGAGGGGCAAAGTTTAAAGGAGATGTTCGGGGCAAGTTTTTGTTTTATGCAGAGTAATGGGCACTTGGAATGCAGTGGTGGAGGTAAATATGATAGCGGCATTTAAGAGGCCGTTGTATAGGCACATGGATATGCAGGAAATTGAGGGATATGGATAATGTGCAGGCAGAGGAGACCATTTTCATCATGGACATTGTGGGCTGTACTGTTCTATGGTGTTCTGTGTGCTAGATAGAGTCATAGAGTGATACAGTGTGGAAACAGACTTTTTGGCCCAACTTGCGCACACCACCCAACATGTCCCAGCTACACCAGTCCCACCTGCCCGTGTTTGGCGCATATCCCTCCAAACCTGTCCTATTCATGTCCCTGTCTAACTGTTTCTTAAATGTTGGGATAGTCCCTGCCTCAACTACCTCTGCCTGATCTGCCTGACTTACAGCCTAACAATCTAGTTACACGATCTCCTATTGCATTTAAGGCCAACCTTTGCTCCAGAATCATAGCTTGATCAGCATTCTATCACTTTCCCTCAACAGCAATGTCGCAGATTCCTCAAGTCTTCCCTTTCTAAATCCAGCCCTTCTCTATCCCATGGCCTGAAGAATACACTGTTGTATCTTAGAATTCATAACAATTGCTGCAAACAACATATTCACTCACCGGTTTCCATTGATGGGTTGAACGAAGTTGGGGGTGTAGCTTTCCCCTTGATCATCTTCACCCTCGTCTTCCTCGGCAGGGAAGCCATACTGAGGCTCAAAGTAGGGGTTGTCATAGTCCTTCTGACGGCCCAAACCCTCAGGCATACCATCATTCTCCCGCTGCTCCAAGCTGACTTTAGCAAAGGCCTGAATCGAGGTGGCTGCGATGTGATTGTGGAAAGTCAGAGTTTTTTCATCAGCCTCCACAGAATCGATGGACTCCTGCCAGACCAGAGACACAGGACAGTAAATCACCTACCCTCACTGAAGGGCTACTCCAGCCTGAGGAAGAAAAATGTGTGGGTGAGGCCAGGACCTGAAGTGGTGAGGGATAGGCCCCGGAGTGTGGAGAAGAGGACCCAAAGCATTCACAAGCGGGACATTGTACTTACATGGCTGCAGTAAATTGCAGGGTGATAAGCAGATGGGGGGGGATATAACTGGGTGACCGACAGAAGGATAGAAAGAAGGATGTGCACAGAGGAGGGGGAGCCATATCGGTGAGAGGGGGGCATTTTACCTGAATTGGGATAATTTAATGCCATTGGGTAATAGGCTAACCAAGCAGCATACAAGATGATGTTCTTCTAGTTTGCATCTGGCCTTACTTTGGCAGTGGAGGATGCTGAGGACTTGCACTTTGTCCACTATGGCTAGCTGGAGCTCCCAGTTGCTCGGCACTCCAGTTCCACTATCCTGTCTGCCCTCAGCCTTCTCCACTGCAAGGGTGAGACCATACACAAACTGGAAGAGCAGCACCTCGTATTCCTCTTGGATAGCCTACAACCTGACAGTTTGGACATTAAATTATCCAATTTCAGAAAAACATGCCGTTCTCTCCCCCCCTCCCCACCAGAACTTCCTTTCTGCTCCACCTGCCTCATCACCAGGTTCCACCTTCCCCATCGTCCCACTTTCTACCTTTCCCAATCTCCAGGTCCCCAATTTTTTGCCATTCACCCCCCCACCCTCACCCCACTTACCTTCTGGCCACTAATCCTCCCTTTAATTCTACATTTCACTCCCAACGTTGTTTATCACATTCAACCATGTGCACCCTTTTGTCTTCTCAACTTATCACTTCGTCTTGGTTACTATCGCCACCCTTCTCTCCCACACTTGGCATATTTGTCAATTACCCTGTTGCCTTTCTCATCTCTTTCTACCAGCTATTCTCCTTTACTCCAGTCACAAAATGTAATCTGTCCATTTCCCTCCACAGATGCTGCCTGACCTGCTGAGTTCCTCAAGCAGTTTGTTTTTGCTCAAGATTCTGCATCGCTCGTGTTTCCATTGGCACAGGAATTTTGAGATGGAAGAAATACAGCCAAGTGCTGCACAGAGGAATATTCAGAGAGCCAGAGGACACCACAGGAGGCAGGCAAGGAAGCAGGTGGAGTCTTTAGGACTCAGCGTGGACAGTCACTGATGTGGGAATGGAGAGCAATGGCAAAAAAATTAAAATGGTATGCTGGATGAAAAAGTAAAAGTTACCAGGTCGGTCTGGGGGGTCAGAAGAGCTTGTAGAGGTTCAAACATAATCCAAGCTTCACTCTTAAGGAACAGTGAAATGGATCACACTTACATGATTGATTCCCTGTATGACTGTGCTGGGGCTGCTGCTTGCTGTTGTGCTTGAGCTTGAACGAGGAGGATTATTCTCCAGAGAATTTTCACTGTCCAGCCCCTGGTCGTCTGCATCTTCCCGGAATTTCTGAAATCCCTGGAACTCTATCTCACTGGGATCACCAAGGGCAGCATGGGTCGGAGGATCAACATCTGCAATTACAAGACCATGCTCAACACAAAGACAGAGATGGTCAAAACCACCCATGCACTACCAAATACAGTTCCCCAAATAGTTGAAACCTACTTTGCCACAGCCCCCCAATTGAAAACCAGCCGCAAGAAACTAAATGTAGGATCAGACATACGAGGGGCTGGATGAAAAGTTGATAAATCATTTACAGATCTCATCCCTGCCTCACTATGCCCTCCCCTCTGAGCCCCACCCCACCATTCCTTCTTAAATTTCACTCACCCAACTTAAGGATATTAAGAAATAGAAGGAGCGAGCTGGAAAGTCTCTCATGCCTTCTCTGCAATAACTGGCTGATATTAATCCTCAGTATATCTTTCCTGAACAAAGCATTAGACAGTGATTGCCCTAATTTCCAAAGTCCTGCCAGTCATTGTCTTGAACACATTCAGTGACTGTGTTCCACAATAGAACATTGAGGGAGAAAATTCCAACGATTCACTCCTCACTAGAAAATACATTTCTTCTTTGACCTGGACTACTTATTCTGAGATTGGATCCAGGCACCTCAGCCAAGAGCAACATAATCCCTGCATTTATCCTGCCACTGTATGTCCCAATGAGATCATCTCTCATTCTTCTTGATTCAACAATTAGCCCAGTCTACATAACGTCTTCTCAGAGAACAAACATGAATCCCACAAATCAATCCGGTGAGCCCTTATTGCACTCCCTATTTCACACAAATATCTTTCCACTGGCAGAGAGACCAGGCTTGTACAGAAGTTGTAAGATCAACATTGCCAGGTTCCCACATAATTTCAATAAGAGTTCTTTATTCTTTTGACTAGGACGCAAGTCTTTTTCTACCGAAGGACAACTTACTGATTGTTGTTCTAATCACTTTTCTCACCTGCATGTTTGTTCAGTGATTTATGTACAAAGATACCCGATCTATCTGAACACCACCTTGCAATCTCTCCCTCCATTTTTCACGACCAGTGTGGATGGCTTCCCATCGTTCTACTTCATGTTCATACCTGTTCATTTAGCCTGTCCATACTATATTCTACACTCTGTATTTTTCCCTTTGCTCCAACTATTGTACTTAAGTTTGGCTTGATTGTATTTATTCCTAGTGTTATCCGATTTGTTTGGATAGCAAGCAAAACAAAGCTTTTCACTGTACCTCTATACATATCACAATCATAAACCTACACCTATATTTCTTTGAGCAATTCAGCTTCCTCATGGCCCAAACTGCTAAACTTCTATCAGCAATGAATTTGGATCAAATCATTCATATAGACCGTGCGCAGCGGGACCTGATGTCCAGCTACCTGGTCTGTATTTCTGTTTGTGTTCTCCCATTTCTCAAAGTGACTATCATAGAGTCATACAGCATGGAAACAGGCCCTTCAGTCCAACTTGCCCATTCCGACCAAGATACCCCATCTAAATTAGTTCTATTTGCCTGCGTTTGACCGATATCCTAAATTCTTTCCATCCATGTATCCGTCCAAATATCCTTTTAATGTTATTATTGAACCTGTCGCAACCATTTCCTCTGGCAGCCTCCTCCACCTACTCACCACCTCGGTGTGAAAAAGCTACCCCTCACATTCCGATTACATCTTTCTCTTCTCACCTTAAAACTATGCTCACTAGTTCATAATTCCCGTACCCTGGGCAAAACACTCACCGTAATTATTCCCTACAGGACTTATACACCTCTATATATCAGTTCTCAGGCTCCTGCGCTCCAAGGATTAAAATCCCAGCCTATCCAACCTCTCCCTATAGCTCAGGCCCTCAACTCTTGGCAATATCCTTGTAAATCTGCTCAGCACTCTTTCCAGCTTAAAGGCATCCTTCTTATAGTAGGGTGACCAAAACTAAACAAAATATCCAAGTGCGGCCTCACCAACATTTTGTAACAATGTCCCAACTTCTAAACCTAATTCCCTGACTGATGAAACCCAATATGCCAAAATCCTGTGACACCACTTTCAGGGAACTATGTACCTCTACTCCTAAATTCCTCTACTATACAACACCTCCCTTGGCCCTACCATTCAGGGCAAGGTCCTGCCCTGGTTTGACCTCGCCAAATGCAACATAGCACTTATCTGAATTAAATCCCATTTGCCATTCCTCGGCCCACTTACCCAGCTGATCAGGATCCAGCTGTAATTCTTGATAACCATCTTCACTGTTGACGCTACAACACTATGGCATTGTTACTTGCAAAATTACTAATCACTACTTGCACATTCTCATCAAACTTATTGATATAAACGACAAACAGCAATGGGCCCAGAACCCACAGTACCCATCCCTGAGGCACACCACTAGTCACAGGCTTCCAATCCGAAAATCAATCTTCCACCACCACTCTCAGCATCCTACCATGAAGCCAATTGTATATCCAGTTAGCTAGCTCTCCCTGGACTTATAGGAATGCTGGAGGTAACCTTCTAAAACGTCCTGCCTGCATTCCTAAAAAAACTCTCAGAACACATTTAGTTATTTCTCAAAAACAATGGCACCAGTGCCAAGACTTCCATGCAAAGTATTTTCATATCTGGAATCTCCTTAATTCACAAAATGCTGGAGTAACTCAGCAGGTCAGGCAGCATCTCAGGAGAGAAGGAATGGGTGACGTTTCGGGTCGAGACCCTTCTTCAGACTGAAGTCTGAACCAGCATCTGCAGTTATTTTCTTAATCTCACTGACATATTTTTTGACTCGTGAGTACATATCCACAATATAAAACAGAGCAAAGTTTAATCAAATCCCTTTGTGATCCTGTAATATCATAAACTGCTGGCACTGCATCCGGCTTGGTCACCATTCCAGCACAGCAGAATGTACAGGGGTCTTCTTGCTCTGGGTGTACCGTTCAAAGGATTCAATGACATCTCTTCGGCTACTCACTGGGTGTGTCGCCTTTGATGTCAGACTTCATCATCTCGCTAACAAAGTCACCCAGGGAGGAGTAGGAAGAGCTGGAGTCGTCATAATCCACACTGTCACTCCCACTGTAATGAAGATGAGGATTGTCAGAATCACATATGATGATAAGATGTATGCAAGCAGCACATCCAACAGGCTGGAGCACGTCAAGCAAATCAGTTCACAAATACAATTGTATGTGTCTGGGTCATGCAGTGCCTTTGAACTGATGGAACAAACAACAATTCTATCACGGATTCTCCCTCAGGAGTAGTTTACTTATTTATAGCAATTCAAAAGCATAGGTCGATTAGGCAGTGAAGAAAGCATGCAATTTTATCGTTAGGTAGGACATAAAAGAGCTGAGCAATTACAGTACTACTTTATAGAACATTGGTTAGGCCACAGCTGGAGTACTGTGGATAGTTCTGGTCATCACACTATAGGAAGAACATGATTGCATTGGAGGGGTTGCAGGGGATATTCACCAGGATGTTTCCTTGACTGGATGGTTCAGTTATGAAGGGGGTTCAGCTACAAACTAAGTAGGCTGGGTTGACCTTGGAGTGAAGGAGGCCAAGGTGGGGTCCTGAACAAGATATACAAAATTATGAGAGCCGTAGGTATAGGTATTAGGAAATATTTCCTCATAGCAGCAGTGTCTAAAACTAGAACACATGGGTTTTAGTAAGAAAAAGTAGCTCAGAGGGGATCTCCGGAAGAACTTTCTCTCCCAGCGGGTGGTGGCAATTTGGAATGTATTGTTTGGTGAATGATTGAAGCAGAGACTCTCACAACACAAGTATGTAGATGATACTTGAATAGCCAAGGCATTGAAAGCTACAGACTAAATGCTGCCAAATGCGCTTAGTATAAATAGTAATTTGATGGTCAGTATGAACATGGTAGGCTGAAGGGCTTGTTTCTGTACTGGATAACTATGACTCCAAATGCAAACTGCTTTCATGGGCAATATATTGTAGATAAATTATTCAATCTCAGAAACATTCCATATCATTCATGTATCAACAGAAAATGATCAAGATAACTAGGTCATTTTTGGACTGGCAATCGGTAACTATTGGGGTACAGCTGGGATCAGTGGTAAGACTTCAACTGCTCACTATCCACAGTAAAGACTTGGATGAAGGAACCATGTACCATCATGAAATGTACTGACAATACAAAGATTAGGAGGACACAAAGAATCTGCAAAGTGATTTAGACAGGTTAAGTGAGTAGAGTGTAATGTGGAGTGAGACAATAAAATATTGCAGTCCAAAAGGGATCTCAAGGTGCGAGTACATGGAACATGATTAGCTAATTTGGGGGTAGAGCAAGTAATCAGAAAGGCAAATGGAATGTTGATCTTTAATACAAGGGGCATGGAGAATAAAAATAGGGAAGTTTTAATACAACTACAAAGCATGATAAGACAACACTTGGACTACTGCATGCAATTTTTGTTTTCATATTTATATTTGATATACTTACTTTTGAGCCAATGAAGAAAAAGGTTCACTGGGTTGCTTTTAGAGAGAAAGGAGCTGATGTACAAAGAAAGGATGAACAGGCTGGGCCTTTACTCTTGGATTATAGAAAAACAAGAAGATATCTTATTGAAACATAGAGGATATCTTATTGAAACATATGAGGGAGATTGATAAGTTGGATGCTGACAGGATGTTTCCCTCTCAAGTATTTCTAAAACCAGGAGGCATAATTTCAAAATGAATCCCAATTTAACGCAGGTGGAGGAATTTCTTCCCTCGTAGGGAAAGAATCAGAAAGTACATCAGTCATTTGGCTGACTCCTGATTCCAGAATACGAAGGTACTGATCCTCCAGTTTGCATGTGGCCTCACGCTGGCAACGGAGGTGGCCCAGGACAGAAAGGTCAGTATGGGAATGGAAAGGAGATTTTAAATGGTTAACAACCGGGAGATCAAAGAAGCTTTGTTATAAGAAACATGAACAAGCTTTGAACAAGCTTTAGGCGCTTGTATGACATGGTTGGTAACCTTTCTGACAACTCGGTTCCCTGTTTTGCTCCAGTTAGAAGGAGACAAAGGAGTCAAAAAGAAGTCAATGTAAAAGAAGACATTAAGTGTGTAACAAACAGAGAGTTAAATCAGAATGAAAGATCAGCTCAAGCAGTCCAGGAATCTGATGAAATAAAGCTGATTAAAAGGATGAAAGGAACTGCTCTATTTTATAGACGTTGTGTAGAATACGTATGTACTCGCACACAAGAGGTTTTTCAGAGGATCTAATCAGACAAATGGCCTCTTCCTGGGTCATTATAAAATGGAGAGAGGGTTCAAGAAGGGAGAAATTCTCATTATTATCCAAACTAACCTGTCGTCAGTTGGCTCAGAGCCATCATCTTTCTCGATGGGAATGTTGAGGGCCTCGGCGAGCTGTGAGTTACTGTCATAGACACGGTAGTAAATGGGTTGAAGCTGATGGGCATACCATTTGGGCTTGTCTCCAATCAAAGCTGGGTCAAATACACCTGGTTAAAGAAAAACAATGCCAAACCTAGTGTAGTCTGCACAGAAAGTTAGAATCAAAACAGTCGTTCCCTCGAACGTGGATTAAACGGACAAATAACTGAACAGCATCACCAATTTCACATTTCCATATGTTACAGAATTATTTGTCAATGTTTTACCTTGTGTGGATACAAAGATCATCAAACAATGGAATTAGTAGCAAATCCCTACTTTATGCCCATTGCAATTTATATCAAGAATATAACCAATTCCAACATGTCTAGAGATTGGCAAGTCTACATACTGCACATACTATCAATGATGTACAAAAATCTAACCATCTCAGGAGTGATATACTACCACAGCTACTCAAAATGTCAAAAATGACAGGCCATCTTCCATGCACTGGAGTGTCAGCAGAAATGAACTATCATACTTCACAGATATGCCCCATTTCCACGCTCATTTATGGATTGAAAACTCAAGTATCTCTATCAACCCGAGCAGTTTTGTCAACTTATCTGATCAGATTTCCCACCTTACATTGCTTTGAACTCCTGTGATAGTGGACAGACAGAACACAGTGGATGAGCTTGTAGCGCAATTAGAAATTGGTAGGTACGACGTTGTGGGCATTACAGAGACGTGGGTGAAAAAGGATCAGAGCTGGGAGCTAAATATCAAAAGTTATACATCCTATTGAAAAGACAGATAGGTGGGCAGAAGGGGTGGGATAGCTCTGATGGTAAGGAATTAAATTCGGTCCTGAGCAAGGGGTGACAAAGGATCAGAGATGTAGAATCCTTGTGGGTAGAGCAAATAAACTACAAGGGTAAAAAGACCCTGTTGGGAGTTATCAGGAGATACAATCAGCATGTAGGAAAGGCAATATTATGGTGGTCATGGGAGATTTCAATATGCAGGTTCACTGGGAAAATCAGGTTGGTACTGGACCCCAAGAGAGGGAATTTGTAGAGATGGTTTCTTAGAGTAGCTTGTAGTTGAGCCTACTAGAGAAAAGGCAATTCTGGATTTGGTATTGTGTAATGAACCGGATTAGATTAAGGAGCTAAAGGTAAAGGAACCACTAAGAGATATGATAAAATTCAACCTGCAATTTGCGAGGGAGAAGATAAAATCGGATGTGTCGGTATTACCATTGAGCAAAGGTGATTACAGAGGCATGAGGGAGGAGCTGGCCGGGAAGGTAAATAAAAAGCCAATATGATGAGAAATGATGAAATATTATTGAAAGATGTAAGCAAGCCATTAATATTAAAGATGAGAGCAAAAGTTTCTTCAGAAAAATACAGCGTAAGAGGCAAGAATGGACATTGGACTGCTGGAAAATGATGCTGGAGAAGTGAGAGTGGGGAATATAAAATTGGCAGACAGAGTCAAAGAATCACCGAGTGATACAGAGTGGAAACAGGCCCTTCGACCCAAATTGCTCACACCAGCCAACATGTCCCAGCCACACCAGTCCCACCTGCCAGAATTTGATCCATATCCCTCCAAACCTGTCCTGTCCATGTACCTGTCCAACTGCTTCTTAAATGTTGGGATAGTCCCTGCCTTAACTACCTCCTCTGGCAGTCTGAAGAAGGGTCTCAAACCGAAAAGTCACCCATTCCTTCAATCCAGAGATGCTGCCTGTCCTATTGAATTACTCCAGCATTTTGTGTATACCTCCTCTGGCAGCTTGTTCCATCCATCCACCACCCTTTGTGTGAAAACGTTACCCCTCAGATTCCAATTAAATCTTTCCCCCATCACCTTAAACCTATGTCCTCTGGTCTTCGATTCACGTACTCTGGGCAAAAGACTCTGTGCATCTACCCGATCTATTTCTCTCAAGATCTTATACACTTCTGTAAGATCATCCCTTATCCTCCTGTGCTCCAAGGAATAGAGTCCCACTTACTCAACCTCCACCTATTTCTCAGACCCTCTGGTCCTGGCAACATCCTCGTAAATCTTCTCTGGACCCTTTCCAACTTGGCCCTTTACAACATCTTTCCTATAACACAATCCCCAGAATTGAACATCTATATACTAAAACTCTTATTTGTTATCTTGTTTGTGACTGAACTTCAGCCAAAACGGTACATGATAGCGTGACAATTTTAGGCCCACCTTACTCACCATTGTCACTTTAGTGATAATGCAAGTAGTTTTATTGAAATTGGTGTTATATTTTTTAAGTTATTCACATTTTAAAGTTTAAAAGGAGGGGAGGGGAGGAGGGAGGGGGGAGTGGGGGAGAGGGGGAGAAGGGAGAGGGGAGGGGGGGATTGAGGAGAGTGGGGAGGAGGGGGGGAGGACAGGGTGCTGCACCAATGCAGGAGAGGTTTGGGCCCAACGGGTCCACTTTGTCTAGTAATAGTAATACCACATCTTATACAACTGCAACATGACCTCCCAACTTCCATACATAATAATGTAGGCTGATGAAGGCCAAAAGCCTTTTGACCACCCGATCTACCTGCAACTCCACCTTCAGGAAACTATGCACCTGCACCCCTAGATCCCTCTGCTCTACAACACTCCCAGAACCTGACCATTCACTGTGTAGGTCCTGCCCATGTTACACTTCTAAAAATTCAGCACCTCACATTTTTTTGCCTTACATTCCATCAACCATTCCTCAGCCCACTTGGCCAATTGATCAAGATCCTGCTGCAATTTTTCACAACCATCTTCACTATCTGCAAAACCACCCATTTTTGTATAATCTGCAAACTTGCTAATCTTGCCGTGTATATTGTCATCCAAATCATTGATATAGATAGTGATAGTAACGGGCCCAGCACCAAACACTGAGGCACACCAATAGTCACAGACCTCCAGTCCGAGAAGCAACCTTCCACCAGCACTCTCTGCTTCCTTCCATGAAGCCAATTTTCTATCCATTCAGCTATCTCTCCTTGGATCCCATGCGATCTAACCTTCCAGAGCAGCCTACCATGAGGAACCTTGTCGAATGCTTTACTGAAGTCAATATGTACATTTACGGCTCTGCCCTCAACGACCTTTTGTTGATGAATTGAATAACGAATTTTCCATCGGGCTGCTCAATGGAAGACACCAGCAATGTGTCAGAAATTCAAGAGAGTCAGGGGATATAAGTTAGTAGAGTGGTTATTACTAAGGAGAAGGAGCCTGGGAAGTCAAAAGGTCTGAAAGTGGATAAGTTCCATCTGGTCTAGATGCACTGCACCCCAGGGTTCTGAAAGAGATTGGGACGTAGTGATTGTGGAGGCA